>NW_027522683.1:0-61735 GCF_052094955.1 Ictidomys tridecemlineatus
GATCCTTCTGCACCTAATCTCCAAACTCTGCTCTCTGTAACAGGCCTTCTGCACCACAGTCTCCAAACTCTTCTCTCTGTAAGAATACTTTGACACACCAGTCTCCAACCTCTCCTCTCTGTAGAAGTTTTTCTGCAATTCAGTATCCAACATCTGCAATCTGTAACGGTCTTTCTGCACCCAAGTCTCCAACCTCTACTCTCTGAAACGATCTTTCTTCACCTCATTCTCCAAACTCTGCTCTCTGCAACACTCCTTCTGCACACCAGTCTCTAGACTCTGCTCTCTGGAAGATCCTTTTTCATCCCAGTCTCCAAACTCTGCTCTCTGTAGCAGTGCTTCTGCACCCCAGTATCAAAACTCCGCTCTCTTTGAAAGTTCTTCTGCACCTCAGTCTCCAAACTTTGCTCTCTCTAATGGTCCTTCTGCCCCCTAGTCTCCACCTCTGCTCTCTGTAACAATCCTTCTGCACCTCAGTCTCCAACGTCTGCTCTTTGTAACAGTCCTTCTCCACCCCAGTGTCCAACATCTGCTCTCCGCAACAGTCATTCTGCACCCCAGTCTCCAAACTTTGCTCTCTTTAACAGTCCTTCTGTACCGCAGTCTCCAACCTATTCTCTCTATAACGGTCCTCCTACACGCAAATTGCCAACCTCTGCTTTATGTAACAGTCCTTCTGAACCTCAGATTCCAAACTCTGCTCTCTGTATAAGTCTTTCTAAGCCTCAGTCTGAAACCTCTGCTCTCTGCAATGATCCTTCTGCACCCCAGTCTCCAAACTGTGGTATCTGTAACAATCCTTCTGCACCCCAGTCTCCAAACTCTACTCTCTGTAACAGGTCTTCTGCACCACAGTCTCCAAATTCTCCTCTCTCTAACAGGCCTTCTGCACCCCAGTCTTCAACCTTTTCTCTCTGCAACGATCCTTCTGCACCCAAATCTCCAACCTCTGCTCTTGGTAACAGTTTTTCTGCACCCCAATCTCCAAACTCTGATCTCAGTAACACTCCTTCTGCACCCCAGTCTCCACCCCCTGATCTCTGTAAAAATCATTCTGGACCTCAGTCTCCAAACTCTGCTCTCTACAACAGTCTTTCTGCTCCTAAGTCTCCAAACTCTACTCTCTGTAAAAGTCCTTCTGCACCTGTCTCCAAAATCTGCTCTCTGTAAGATCCTCCTGCAAACCATTCTTAAAACTCTGCTCTCTGTAACAGTCCTTCTGCACCCGAGTGTCCAACATCTGCTCTCTGCAACAATCTTTATTCTCCCCAGGTTCTAACTTCTGCTCTCTGCAATGGTCCTTCTGCACCCCAGTTTCAGACCGCTGCTCTTTGTAACAGTCCTTCTGCACCTAAGTCTCCAAACTCTGCTCTCTGCAACAGTCTTTCTGCACCCCAGTCTCCAACCTCTGCTCTCGGTAACAGTTTTTCTGCACCCCAATCTCAAAACTCTGCTCTCTGTTACACTCCTTTTGCACCCCAGTCTCCACACTCTGATCTCTGTAACAATCCTTCTGGACCTCAGTCTTCATCCTCTGCTCTCTACAATAGTCCTTCTCCTCCTAAGTCTCAAACTCTGCTCTCTGCAACAGTCCTTTTGCACCCCAGTCTCCAACCTCTGCACTCGGTAACAGTTTTTCTGAACCCCAGTCTCCAAACTCTTCTCTCTGTAACACTCCTTCTGCTTTTCAGTCTCCACCCTCTGATCTCTGTAACAATCATTCTGGACCTCAGTCTCCAACCTCTGCTCTCTACAACAGTCCTTCTCCTCCTAAGTCTCCAACCTCTACTCTCTGTAAAAGTCCTTCTGCACCTCAGTCTCCAAAATCTGCTCTCTGTAAGATCCTTCTGCAACCCATTCTTAAAACTCTGCCTTCTGTAACAGTCCTTCTGCACCCCAATGTCCAACATCTGCTCTCTGCAACGATCCTTATTCTCCCCAGGTTTCAACTTCTGCTCTCTGCAATGGTCCTTCTGCACCCCACTTTCCAACCGCTGCTCTTTGTAAGAGTCCTTCTGCACCTAAGTCTCCAAACTCTGCTCTCTGCAACAGTCCTTCTGCACCCCAGTCTCCAACATCTGCTCTCGGTAACAGTATTTCTGCACCCCAATCTCAAAACTCTGCTCTCTGTTACACTCCTTCTGCACCCCAGTCTCCAACCTCTGATCTCTATAACAATCCTTCTGCACCTCAGTCTCCAAACTTCGCTCTCTGTAATAGTCCTTCTGCACCACAGTCTCGAACCTCTGCTCTCTGTAACAATCTTTCTGCATCTCAGTTTCCAACGTCTGCTCTCTGTACAAGGTCTTCTGCACCCCAGTCTCCAAACTATGCTCTCTGTAACAGGTTTTCTGAACCCCAGTCTCCAACCTCTTCTCTCTATAACGGTCCTTCTGCAGGCCAATTGCGAACCTCTGCTTTCTGTAACAATCCTTCTGCACCTAAGATTTCAACCTCTCGTCTCTGTAACAGTCCTTCTAAGCCTCAGTCTAAAACCTCTGCTCTCTGCAACGATAATTCTGCACCCCAGTCTCCAAATTGTGCTATCTGTACCAATCCTTCTGCACCCCAGTCTCCAAACTCTGCTGTCTCTAACAGGTTTACTGCACCCCCGTCTCCAAACTTTTCTCTCTGCAACGATCCTTTTGCACCTCAGTCTCCAAACTCTGCTCTCTGTAACAGTCCTTCTGAACCCCAGTATCCAAACTCTGCTCTCTGTAAAAGTCCTTCTGCACCTCCGTCTCCAACCTTTGCTCTTTTCAATTGTCCTTCTGCACCCCAGTATTCAACCTCTGCTCTCTGTAACAATCCTTTTGAACCCCAGTCTCCAACCTCTGCTCTCTGTAACAGGCCTTCTGCACCCCAGTCTTCAACCTCTGCTCTCTGTAACAGGCTTTCTGCACCCCATTCTCCAACCTGTGCTCTCTGCAACGATCCTTCAGCACCCCAGAATCCAATATCTGCTCTCTGAAACAGTCTTCTTCAACTCAGACTCCAACCTCTGCTCTGTAACAGTCCTTCTAAGCCTCAGTCTGAAACGTCTAATCTCTGCAACGATCCTTCTGCACCCCAGTCTCCAACTGTGCTATCTGTAACAATCCATCTGCACACAAGTCTTCAACATCTTCTCTCTACCAGGTCTTCTGCACCCCAGTCTTCAAACTCTGCTCTCTGTAACAGGCCTAATGCACCCCAGTCTCCAACATCTTCTCTCTGCAATGATCCTTCTGCACCTCAGTCTCCAAACTCTGCTCTGCAACAGTCCTTCTGCACCCCAGTCTCCGACCTCTGCACTCTGTAAGATCCTTCTTCACCCCGGTTTCCAAACTTTGCTCTCTATAACAGTCCTTCTGCACCTCAGTCTCCAACCTCTGCTCTCTGCAACGGTCCTACTGAAACCCAGAATTTAACTTCTGTTCTCTGCAACAGTCCTTCTGCACCCCAGGTTCAAAACACTTTTTTCCATATCAGTTATTTTGCACCCCAGTCTCCAAACTCTGCTCTCTGTAACAGTCTTTCTGCACCCAATTTCCAACCTCTGCTCTCTGCAAAAGTCCTTCTGCACCCCAGGTTCAAAACACTTTTTTCCATATCAGTTATTTTGCACCCCAGTCTCCAAACTCTGCTCTCTGTAACAGTCTTTCTGCACCCAGTTTCCAACCTCTGCTCTCTGCAAAAGTCCTTCTGCACTCAGTCTCCACCTTCTACTCTCTGCAACATTCATTCTGCACCGCAGTATCCTAGCTCTGCTTTCTAACAATCCTTCTGCACCTCAGTCTCCAAACTCTGCTCTTTTCAACTGTCCTTCTGCACCCCAGTCTCCAACCTCTGTTCTCTGCATCAGTTCTTCTGCCCCAAGGTCTCCAACATCTGCTCTCAGTTAAAGTCTTTCGGTACCGCAGTCTCAAACCTTTGTTCTCTGTAAGGGTACTTCTGCATCCCAGTCTCCAACGTCTGCTTTCTGTATCAGTTTTTCTGCAGCCCAGTTTCTAACCTCTGCTAACTGCAAAAGTCCTTCTTCACTGCAGTTTCCACGTTCTGCTCTCTGCAACATTTCTTCTGAACCCCAGTCTCCATCTGTGCTCTCTGTAACTGTCCTTCTGCACCCCAGTCTTAATCCTCTGTTCTCTGTAAAGATCGTTCTGCACCACAGTCTCAAACCTCTGCTCTCTGCAAGGATCTTCTGCACCTCAGTCTCCAAACTCTGCTCACTGCTATGATCCTTCTGCACCCCAGTCTCTAACTTCTGCTCTCTGTAACAGGCCTGCTGCACCCCAGTCTCCATCTCTTCCCTCTGCAACGACCCTCTACACCTCAGTCTTCAAACTCTGCACCCTGCAACATTTCTTCTGCACCCCAGTCTCCAAACACTTTTCTTTGCAATTGTCCTTCTGCACCCTAGTCTCCAAACTGTGCTCTCCATAACAGTCCTTCTGTACCGCAGTCTCCAAACTCTGCTCTCAGTAAGGGTCCTTCTGCACCCCAGTCTCCAACCTCTGCTCTCTGTAACAGTCCTTCTGCATCCCAGTGTCAAACCTCTGCTCTCTGCAAAATTCCTTCTGCACCTCAGTCTCCACCTTCAGCTCTCTGCAACATTCCTTCTGCACCCCAGTATCCTAGCTCTGCTTTCTAACAATCCTTCTGCACCTCAGTCTCCAAACTCTGCTCTTTGCAACGGTCCTTCTGCACCCCAGTCTCCAACCTCTGTTCTCTGCATCAGTCCTTCTGCCCCACAGTCTCCAACATCTGCTCTCAGTTAAAGTCCTTCTGTACCGCAGTCTCCAACCTTTGTTCTTTGTTTTTTTTTTTTGTTTTTTTTTTTCATTACATTCTTTTTTTTTTAATTGGTTGTTCAAAACATTACAGAGCTCAAGACATATCATCTTTCATACAATCGACTCAATTGGGTTTTGAACTCCCCAAATACATAATACAGACTCACTTCTGTTACATACTCACATTTTTACATAATGGCATATTAGTGACTGTTGTATTCTGCTACCTTTCCTATCCCCTACTATCCCCCCTCCCCTCCCCTCCCCTCCCAACATCCCTCTCTACCTCCTCTGCTGTTGTTCAATTCTCTCCCCTTTTTTTCCCCCCACCCCCTTGCCCCTCATAACCTCTTATTATTTTGTGTATCACTGAAGGTCTCCTATCATTTCCATATGTTTTCCCTTCTCTCTTCCTTTCTCTCCCCCCATTCGTCTTAGTTTACTGTTAGTCTTTTCCTCATGCTCTTCCTTCCTGTTCTATTCTTAGTGGCTCTCTTTATATCAAAGAAGACATTTGACATTTGTTTTTTAGGGGTTGGCTAGCTTCACTTAGCATAATCTGCTCTAATGCCATCCATTTCCCTGCAAATTCTATGATTTTGTTGTTTCTTAGTGCTGCATAATACTCCATTGTGTATAGCTGCCACAATTTTTTTATCCACTCATCTATTGAAGGGCATCTAGGTTGGTTCCACAGTCTAGCTATTGTGAATTGTGCTGCTATAATCATTGATGTGGCCGTATCCGTATAGTGTGCTCTTTTAAGGTCCTCAGGGAATAGTCCAAGAAGGGCAATAGCTGGGTCAAATGGTGGATCCATTCCCAGCTTTCCCAGGAATCTCCATACTGCTTTCCAAATTGGCCTCACCATTTTGCAGTCCCACCAGCAGTGAACAAGTGTGCCCTTTTCCCCACATCCTCGCCAACACTTATTGTTGTTTGACTTCATAATGGCTGCCAATCTTACAGGAGTGAAATGGTATCTTAGGGTGGTTTTGATTTGCATTTCTCTGATTGCTAGAGATGTTGAGCATTTTCTCATGTGCTTGTGGATTGATTGTATGTCCTCCTCTGAGAAGTGTCTGTTCAGGTCCTTGGCCCATTTGTTGATTGGATTATTTGTTATCTTATTGTTTAATTTTTTGAGTTCTTTGTACATTCTGGATATTAGGGCTCTGTCTGAGGTGTGAGGGGTAAAAATTTGTTCCCAGGATGTAGGCTCTCTATTTACCTCTTTTACTGTTTCTCTTGCTGAGAAAAAACTTTTTAGTTTAAGTAGGTCCCATTTGTTTATTCTTGTCATTAACTCTTGGGCTACGGGCGTTCTATTAAGGAATTTGGAGCCCGACCCCACAATATGTAGATCGTAGCCAACATTTCCTTCTATCAGACGCAGTGTCTCTGTTTTTCTATCTAGCTCCTTGATCCATTTTGAGTTAACTTTTGTGGCTGGCGAGAGAAAGGGATTCAATTTCATTTTGTTGCATATGGATTTCCAATTTTCCCAGCACCATTTGTTGAAGATGCTATCCTTCCTCCATTGCATGTTTTTAGCCCCTTTATCAAATATAAGATAGTTGTAACTTTGTGGATTAGTCTCTGTGTCCTCTATTCTGTACCATTGGTCCACCTGCCTGTTTTGGTACCAGTACCATGCTGTTTTTGTTACTATTGATTTGTAGTACAGTTTGAGCTCTGGTATCGCTATACCTCCAGATTCACACTTCCTGCTTAGAATTGCTTTTGCTATTCTGGGTCTTTTGTTTTTCCATATGAATTTCATGATTGCTTTATCTATTTCTACAAGAAATGTCTTTGGGATTCTGATTGGCATCGCATTAAACCTGTAGAGAACTTTGGGTAATATCGCCATTTTGATGATGTTAGTTCTGCCTATCCATGAACAGGGTACATTTTTCCATCTTCTGAGATCTTCTTCTATTTCTCTCTTTAAGGTTCTGTAGTTTTCATTGTATAAATCTTTCACGTCTTTTGTTAGGTTGATTCCCAAGTATCTTATTTTCTTTGAGGATATTGTGAATGGAGTGGTTTTCCTTATTTCCATTTCAGAGGTTTTGTTGCTGATATACAGGAATGCCTTTGATTTGTGCGTGTTGATTTTATATCCTGCCACTTTGCTGAATTCATTTATTAACTCTAGCATCTTCTTTGTAGATCCTTTTGGGTCTGTTAAGTAAATTATCATGTCATCTGCAAATAGCGATAATTTAATTTCTTCTTTTCCTATTTTTATGCCTTTAATTTCTTTTGTCTGTCTAATTGCTCTGGCTAGTACTTCGAGAACTAAATTGAATAGAAGTGGTGATATAGGACATCCCTGTCTTGTTCCAGATTTTAGAGGGAATGCCTTCAGTTTTTCTCCGTTTAGGATGATGCTAGCCTGAGGTTTAGCATATATAGCTTTTACAATGTTGAGGTAAGTTCCTGATATCCCTAGTTTTTCTAATGTTTTGAACATAAAGGGATGTTGTATTTTGTCAAATGCTTTTTCTGCATCTATCGAGATGATCATATGGTTCTTGTCTTTAAGCCTATTGATGTGGTGAATAGCATGTATTGATTTCCGTATATTGAACCAGCCTTGCATCCCAGGGATGAATCCTACTTGATCATGGTGCACAAGTTTTCTGATATGTTTTTGTATTCGATTCGCCAGAATTTTATTGAGAATTTTTGCATCCAAGTTCATTAGAGATATTGGTCTGTAGTTTTCTTTCTTTGAAGTGTCTTTGTCTGGTTTTGGGATCAGGGTGATGTTTGCCTCATAGAATGAATTTGGAAGAGCTCCTTCTTTTTCTATTTCTTGAAATAGTTTGAAAAGTATTGGTATTAGTTCTTCTTTGAAGGTTTTGTAGAACTCCGCTGTATACCCATCAGGTCCAGGGCTTTTCTTGGTTGGTAGACTTTGGATGGCTTCTTCTATTTTTTCCTTTGTTATTGGTCTGTTTAAATTGTGTGTGTCTTCCTGTCTCAATCTGGGCAAATCATATGCCTTAAGAAATTTATCGATATCCTCGCTATCTTCTATTTTATTAGAATATAGGGTTTCAAAATACTTTCTAATTATCTTCTGTATTTCTGTAGTGTCTGTTGTGATATTGGCTTTTTCATCCCGTATATTAGTAATTTGAGTTCTCTCTCTTCTTCTTTTTGTTAGCATAGCTAAGGGCTTGTCTATCTTATTTATTTTTTCAAAGAACCAACTTTTAGTTTTATCAATTTTTTCAATGTTTTTTTTGTTTCAATTTCGTTTATTTCTGCTCTAATTTTAATTATTTCTTGTCTTCTACTACAGTTGCTGTTGTTTTGTTCTTCCTTTTCTAGGTTTTTGAGGTGTAGTGTGAGTTCATTTATTTGGTGGTTTTTTCTTTTTTTGATGAAAGAATTCCAGGATATGAATTTCCCTCTTAAATCTGCTTTCATTGTGTCCCATAGATTCCGGTATGTTGTGTCTGTATTATCAGTTGACTCTAAGAATTTTTTTTATCTCTTCCTTTATGTCTTCTGTAACCCATTGATCATTCAATAACATATTGTTCATTTTCCATGTGGTGTAGGATTTTTCCTTCCTTTTTTTATCATTGATTTCCAATTTCATTCCATTATGGTCAGATATGGTACATGGTATTATCTCCACACTTTTATATTTACTAAGATTTGCCTTATGGCATAATATATGGTCTATTTTTGAGTAGGATCCATGTGCTGCTGAGAAGAACGTGTATCTACTTGATGATGGTTGGTATATTCTATATATGTCAGTTAGGTCTAGGTTATTGATTGTGCTGTTGAGTTCTATAGTTTCTTTATTCAGCTTTTGTCTAGAGGATCTGTCTAATGGCGAGAGCGGTGTGTTGAAGTCACCCGTAATTATTGTGTTATGGTCTATTTGACTCTTGAACTTGAGGAGCGTTCGTTTTATGTAGATTGCAGCTCCATTGTTTGGTGCATACAAATTGATAATTGTTATGTCTTGTTGGTGGATGGTCCCTTTTAACATTATATAGTGTCCTTCTTTATCCTTCTTAATTAACTTAGGTTTGAAGTTGATTTTATTTGATATGAGTATGGCCACTCCTGCTTGCTTCCGAGGGCCATGTGAGTGGTATGATTTTTCCCAACCTTTTACCTTCAGCCTGTGTATGTCTTTTCCTATCATATGAGTCTCCTGAAGGCAGCATATTGTTGGATTTGTTTTTTTGATCCAGGTTGCTAGCCTATGTCTCTTGATTGGTGAGTTTAGGCCATTAACATTTAAAGTTACAATTGAGATATGATTTGTACTTCCAGTCATGCTTCTTTATTTATTTATTTTAGTTTGGCTAGTTTTACTTTTTTGGTTATTTTCCTCCTCCTTTACTGAGATACCTCTTGTTGTTAGTTTTGGGCACTATTTTTCAATTCCTCTTCTTGTAGTATATTGCTCAGAATGCTTTGCAGTGCTGGTTTTCTTGCTGCAAATTCTTTTAGCTTTTGTTTATCGTGAAAGATTTTAATTTCGTTGTCAAATCTGAAGCTCAATTTTGCTGGATACAGTATTCTTGGTTGAAATCCATTATTTTTCAGCGTTTGAAATACTTTGTTCCAGGATCTTCTCGCTTTCAAAGTCTGTGCTGAGAAATCAGTCGTTAACCTAATTGGTTTACCCCTGAATGTAATCTGTCTCTTTTCTCTGGTAGCTTTTAATATTCTCTCCTTGTCCTGTATGTTGGCTATCTTCATAATTATGTGTCTTGGAGTTGGTCTATTATAGTTTTGAATGTTTGAGGTCCTGTAGGCTTCCAGGATTTGGCAATCCATTCCATCTTTCATCTCTGGGAAGTTTTCTACAATTATTTCATTTAATATGCTGTCCATTCCTTTGGTTTGAATCTCTGTGCCTTCTTCTATCCCGATGACTCTCAAATTTGGTTTTTTAATGACATCCCATATCTCTTGAATAGATTGCTCATGGGATTTAAGCATCTTTTCTGTGTTGACTATACTCTTTTCAAGTAGATAAACCTTGTCTTCATTATCTGATGTTCTGACTTCTACTTGATCAAGTCTATTTGTAATATTCTCGTTTGAGTTTTTAATTTGGTTTATAGTCTCCTGCAATTCTAGGATTATAGTTTGATTCTTTTTTAAGATCTCTATCTCCTGGTAGAGCTCGTTCTTTGCCATTTGAATTTGTTTGTTTAATTCATTTTCAAAATATATTTTTATTGCTTGGACTTGCTGTCTCATGTCTTCTCTAATATTCCTTTACATTTGAGTTAGGTATGCCTTGAGTTTTTTCCCTATCCCTGCTTCTGATGTTTCTATGTCCTCTTGTAGAATTAAGTTGTCTTGCATTGTTTGTACTCCTTTTTTCCCTTGTTTTCTCATGTTTTCCCTGTTGCTTTCCAGCTCTATTTGATTGTCGTGTTTCTACTCTCTTCTATAGATTTGTTTTGGTTCTGTATTACTCTGATGCCTCTCCTTAGTGTTGTTAAACTATGCCTGCTGACGTGGATTCCACTGTGAAGGAAGATCCGACGTCCGAGCTCCAGTGACGACACTACTTTGCTATGACCGGCCCCAGTTCCTTGCCTGGGTATCCTGATGAGGTGGTGTGACTGGACTGTCTCTGTTTGATTTCAGCTCCCAGTCGCGGCAGGCAGGCGGTCTCTAGCCGCCCAGTATCACAGGCCGAGGGCGTGTGATCGGTCACCTGCGGCCGGGTGTTCTCCTACCGCCCAGCTATGCGGGCAGTGGGTGAACTGTCGCCGGCGGGCCTCCAATTTCCAGCTGCCCAGTCTCGAGGGCCTTGCCTCTAGCCTCCTGGTTTCTCCTGCTAGCCTTCTGTAGCCGCAGGGCAGGCCGCACGAATCAGTGGGCCTGGATCTCCGGGGTCCCACAGTTGGCAATTGGGATCCCAGGCACTCTGTCCTTTGGATTTCTCCTGCTTGCCCCACCCCCAGCTCTAGCTATACAGGTTTCCTTTCGGCTGCAGATGGGTAGGGGGGTTGCAGGTCAGGTGCCTCTAGTTCCCCCCTAGTCTTTATGCAGGCTCACTCTGATTCTCCCTCCCCCAGCAAGCCTAGGAGAGAATTTATGCAAGTTCCCGATGTATGGGGGATGGGCTGAGTGCCACACACCTGTTTTGTTGTTGAGATTTGTCGGAGAATGGCGGTGGATATATCTGCTGTTCAAGATGCTGACTGCTGATTCCCTTGGTGGAGTGTCCCCTGTGGGGGATGGGACTGTACCGCTTCCTTCCCCGTCTAAACTCCCGTACTCAGCCTGGGGGTCAGTGCAGGCTTGGCTGGTGGGATTCCACCTGATCCCAGCCGAGCCTCTCCCTGCTTGCTAATTAATGGCTTCTCTGGGGCGCCACGCCTTCTGTAGCCGCAGGGCAGGCCACACGAATCAGTGGGCCTGGATCTCCGGGGTCCCACAGTTGGCAATTGGGATCCCAGGCACTCTGTCCTTTGGATTTTCCTGCTTGCCCCTCCCCCAGCTCTAGCTAGACAGGTTTCCTTTTGGCTGCAGATGGGTAGGGGGGGTTGCAGGTCAGGTGCCTCTAGTTCCCCCCTAGTCTTTATGCAGGCTCACTCTGATTCTCCCTCCCCCAGCAAGCCTAGGAGAGAATTTATGCAAGTTCCAGATGTATGGGGGATGGGCTGAGTGCCACACACCTGTTTTGTTGTTGAGAATTTGTCGGAGAATGGCGGTGGATATATCAGCTGTTCAAGATGCTGACTGCTGATTCCCTTGGTGGAGTGTCCGCTGTGGGGGATGGGACTGTACCACTTCCTTTCCCGTCTAAACTCCCATACTCAGCCTGGGGGTCAGTGCGGGCTTGGCTGGTGGGATTCCACCTGATCGCAGCCGAGCCTCTCCCTGCTTGCTAATTAATGGCTTCCCTGGGGCGCCATGCCTTCTGTAGCCGCAGGGCAGGCCGCATGAATCAGTGGGCCTGGATCTCCGGGGTCCCACAGTTGGTGATTGGGATCCCAGGCACTCTGTCCTTTGGATTTTCCTGCTTGCCCCAACCTTTGTTCTTTGTAACGGTACTTCTGCACCCCAGTCTCCAACGTCTGTTTCTGTATCAATTCTTCTGCACCCCAGTTTCCAACCTCTGCTCTCTGCAAAAGTTCTTCTGCACCGCAGTCTCCAGCTTCTGCTCCTTGCAACATTTCTTCTGATCCCCAGTCTACATCTGTGCTCTCTGTAACTGTCCTTCGGCACGCCAGTCTTCATCCTCTGCTCTCTGTAAAGATCGTTCTGCACCACAGTCTCAAACCTCTGCTCTCTGCAAGGATTTTTCTGCACCTCAGTCTCCAAACTCTGCTCTCTGCTATAATCCTTCTGCACCCAAGTATCCAACTTCTGCTCTCTGTACCAGGCCTGCTGCACCCCAGTCTCCATCCTCTTCTCTCTGGAACGACCCTCTGCACCTCAGTCTCCAACCTCTACGCTCTGCAACGTTTCTTCTGCACCTCAGTCTCCAAACACTTTTCTTTGCAATAGTCCTTCTGCACCCTAGTCTCCAAACTCTGCTCTCCGTAACAGTCCTTCTGAACCACAGTCTCCAAACTCTGCTCTCAGTAAGGGACCTTGTGCACCCCAGTCTCCAACCTCTGCTCTCTTTAACAGTTCTTCTTCACCCCAGTTTCCAACCTCTGCTCTCTGCAACAGTCCTTCTTCACCCCAGTCTCAACCATCTGATCTCTGCAACAGTCCTTCTATACCCAAGTCTTCAACCTCTACTCTCTGCAACGATCCTTCTGCACCCCAGTCTCCAACGTCTGCTCTCTGCAAGAGTCCTTCTGCACCCCAGTCTCAAATATCTGGTCTCTATAAGATCCGTCTGTACCCCAGTTTTCGAACTGTACTCTCTGTGACATTCTTTCTTCATCCTAGTCTCCAAGCTCTACTCTCTATAACAGTCCTTCTGTACCGCAGTCTCCAAACTCTGCTCTCTGCAACAGTCTTTCTGCACCCCAGTCTCCAACCTCTGCTCTCTGCAACATTTCTTCTTCACCCCAGTCTCCTACCTGTGCTCTCTCTAACTGTCCTTCTGAACCCCAGTCTCCAACCTTTGCTCTTAGTAACAATCCTTCTGCATCTCAGTCTCATACCTCTGCTCTCTGTAACAGGCCTTCTGCACCCCAGTCTCCAACCTCTGCTCTCTGTAACAGTTCTTCTGCACCCTAATCTGCAAACTCTTCTCTCTGTAACAGTCCTTCTGCACCTCAATCTTCAACTCAGCTCTCTGTAACGATCCTTCATTACCTCAGTCTTCAAACTCTTCTCTCTGTAACAGGCCTTCTCCACCCCAGTCTCTAACCTTTGCTCTCTGGGTCAACTGTCTGCACCCCAGTATCCTACATCTGCACTCTGTAACAATCCTTCTACACCTCAGTCTCTCACCTCTCTTCTCTGCAACGGTCCTTCTGCACCCCAGTCTCCAAACTCTACTCTCTGCAACAGTTTTCCTACACCCCAACTCCAACCTCTACTCTCTGCAACAGTCATACTGCACCCCAGTCTACAACATCTGTTCTCTGCAACAATTCTTCTCCACCCCATTCTCCAACCTCTGCTCTCTGTAACAGTCCTTCTGTACTGCAGTTTCCAAACACTTCTCTCTATAACGGTCCTTCTGCACCCCAGTCTCAAACCACTGCTTTCTGTATCAGTCCTTCTGCACTCAAGTCTCCAAGCTCTGCTCTCTGTAACAGTCCTTCTGCACCTCAGTCTCCAAATTCTACTCTCTGCAATAGTCCTTCTGCACCCCAATCTCCAAACTCTGCTCTCTGCAAGAGTTCTTCTTCACCTAAGTCTCTAACCTCTTCTCTCTGCAATAGTCTTTCTGCACCTCAGTCTCCAAACCCCGCTCTTGGCAACGGTCTTTCTGCACCTCAGTCTACTACATCTACTCTCTGTAACAGTCCTTCTGCATCCCAGTCTCCAACCTCTGCTCTCTGTAACAGGCCTTCAGCACCCCAGTCTCCAACCTCTGCTCTCTATAACTGGCCTTCTTCACGCCACTCTCCAACCTCTTCTCTCTGAAATGATCATTCTGCACCTCAGTCTCAAACCTCTGCTCTCTGCAACAGTCCTTCTGCACCTCAATCTCCAAACTCTGCTCTCTGTAACATCCTTCTGCACCCCAGTCTCAAAACTCTGCTCTCTGTAACAGTTTTTCTGCACCCAAGTATCCAACCTCTGCTCCCTGTAACAAACATTCTGCACCTCAGTCTCAAAACTCTGATCTCTGCAACGGTTCTTCTGCACCCCAGTCTTCAACCTCTGTTCTCTGCAACAGTCCTTCTGCACCCCAGTCTCCAACCTCTGCTCTCTGTAACAGTCCTTCTATACCTCAGTCTCCGAACTCTGCTCTTTGTAACGGTCCTTCCGGACCCCAGTCTCCAAACTCTGCTTTGTGTATCAGTCGTTCTGCCACCCAGAATCCAACCTCTGCTCTCTGTAACAGTCCTTCTGCACCCCACTATCCAACCTCTGCTCTCTGTAAGATCCTTCTGCACCTCATTCTTTAACCTCTGCTCTCTGAAACGATACTTCTGCACCCCAGTCTTCAAACTCTGCTCTCTGTAACAGTCCTTCTGCACTTCAGTCTCTAAACTCTGCTCTCTGTAACAGTCCTTCTGCATCCCAGTCTCCAAAATATCCTCTCTGCAATGATCCTTCTTCTCCCCAGGCTCCACCCTCTTCTCTCTGCAATGGTCGTTCTGCCCCCCAGTCTCCAAAATCTGCTCTCTGTAACAGTCCTTCTGTACCGCAGTCTCCAAACTCTTCTCTCTGTAACGGTCCTTCTGCACCCCAATTGCCAACCTCTTCTTTCTATAATAATGCTTCTGCACCTCAGACTCCAACTTATGCTCTCTGTAACAGTCCATCTGCACCTCAGTCTTAAACCTCTGCTCTCTGCATCGATCCTTCTGTACCCCAGTCTCTGAACTGTGCTATCTGTAACAGTCTTCCTGCACGCCAGTTTTCAACCTCTGCTCTCTGTAAAATTTTTCTGCACCTCAGTCTCTCTGTAACAGTCTATATGCACCCCATTATCCAACCTCTGCTCTCTGTAACAATCTTAGGCACCTAAATCTCCAACTTTAGCTCTATGCATCGGTCCAAACTCTGATTTCTGCAACAGTCCTTCTGCACCAAAGTCTCCAAAGTCTGCTTTCTGTATCAGTTTTTCTGTACCCCAGTCTCCAACCTCTGCTCTCTGTAACTGTCCTTCTGCACCCCAGTCTCCAACATCTGCTCTCTGTAAGTAGCATTCTCCACCATAGTCTCCAACCTCTGCCCTCCTCAATGATCATTCCGCACCCCAGTCTTCAACCACTGGTCTCTGTAACAGTACTTATGCAGCTCAGTCTCAAACCTATGCTCTCTGTAAGATACTTCTGCAAACCAGTCTACAAAATCTGCTCTCTGCAATGATCCTTTAGAACCCCAGTCTCCAACCTCTCCTCCGTGTAACAGTTCTTCTGTACAGCACTCTCCAAACTCTGCTCTCTGTAACGGTCCTTTTACACCCCAGTCTCCAACCTCTAAATTCTGTATTAGTATTTCTGCACCCCAATCTCCAAACTCTACTCTCTGTAACAGTTCTTCTGTACCTCAGTCTCCAAACTCTGCACTCTGCAACAGTCCTCTGCACCCCAGTCTCCACCCTCTGCTCTCGGTAGCATTTCTTCTGCACCTCAATCTCCAAACTCTTCTCTCTGTAACACTCCTTCTGCACTCCAGTCTCTACCCTGTGATCTTTGTAACAATTCATCTGGACATCAGTCTCTAACCTCTGCTCTCTACAATGTTCCTTCTGCTCCTCAGTCTCCAAACTCTACTATCTGTAAAAGTCCTTCGGCACCTCAGTCTCCAAACTTTGCTCTCTTTAAAATCCTTCTGCAACCAATTCTCCAAACTCTGCTCTCTGTAACAGTCCATCTGCAGCCCAATCTCCAAACTCTGCTCTCTGTACCAGGCCTTCTGCACCCCAGTCTTATAACTCTGCTCTCTTTAATAGGCCTTCTGCACCCAAGTCTCAAACCTCTACTCTCTGCAACGAACCTTCTGCAACCCAGGATCCAATATCTGCTCTTTTCAACAGTACTTCTGCACCTCAGTCTGAAAACGCTGCTCTCTGCAACAATCCTTCAGCACCCCAGTCTTAAATCTCTGCTCTTGTAACACTACTTCTGCATCTCTGTCTCCAAAATGCTCTCTGGAAGATCCTTCTGCAACCCCGTCTCGAAACTGTGCTATCTGTAACAGTCCTTCTTCACCCCAGTCTCCAACCTCTGCTCTCTGCATCAGTCCTTCTGCACCCCAGTCTCCAACCTCTACTCACTGTAAGGTCCTTCTGCACCACAGTCTCCAACCTCTTCTCTTTGTATCAGTCCTTCTGCACCCAAGTCTCCAAATTCTGCTCTCTGCAATATTTCTTCTGCACCCCAGTCTCCAACCTGTGCTCTCTGTAACAGTCATTCTGCACCCCAGATTCCAACATCTGCTCTCTGAAATGATCCTTTTTCTACCCAGTCTCCAAACTTTGCTCTCTGTAAAAGTTTTTTTGTTTCACAGTCTCCACCCTCTTCTCTTTGTAACTGTCCATCTGCTCCCAAATTACCAAACACTGCTTTCTGTAACAGTCCTTCTGCACCCCAGTCTCCAAACACTTTTCTCTGCAACGATCTTTCTGCACCTCAGTCTCCTAACTCTTCTCTCTGTAGAAGTCCTTCTGCATCTCAGTCTCCATTGTTTGCTCTCTGTAATGCTATTTTTGCACCCCAGTATTCAATCTCTGCTCTCTATAACAATTTTTCTGCACCTCTGTGTTCAACGTCTGCTCTCTGTAACAGTCCTTCTGCACCCCAGTCTCCAAACTGTGCTCTCTGTAACAGTCCTTCTGTACCGCAGTCTCCAAACTCTACTTTCTATAATGGCCCTTCTGCACCCTAATTGCAAACCTCTGCTTTCTGAAACAGTTCTTCTTCACCTCAGACTCCAATCTCTGCTCTCTGTTACAGACCTTCTAAGCCTCAGTCTGAAATCACTGCTTTCTGCAACAATCCTTCTAAACCCCAGTCTCCAAACTGTGCTATCAGTAACAATACTTATGCACCCCAGTCTCCAAAATCTGCTCTTCGTAACAGGTCTTCTGCAACTCAGTTTCCAAGGTCTGCTCTCTGTAACAGGCCGTCTGCACCCCAGTCTCCAATCTCTTCTCCCTGCAACAGTCCTTCTGCACCCCTGTCTCCAACTGCTGCTCTCTGTAAGATCATTCTGCATCCCGTTTTCCAAACTTTGCTCCCTGTAACAGTCATTCTGCACCTCAGTCTCAAACCTCATCCCTCTGCAACGGCCCTTCTGCACCCCAGTCTCCAAACTCTACTTTCCGTATCAGTTATTCTGTACCCCAGTCTAAAACTTCTGCTCTCTGTAACAGTCCTTGTGCACCTCAGTCTCCAACCTCTGCTCTCTGCAACAGTTCTTCTGCACCCTAGTCTCCAACCTCTGCTCTCTGCAAAAATTTTTCTACACACCAGTCTCCAAAATCTGCTCTCTGCAACGATCCTTAGGCATTCCAGTCTCCAATGTCTGCTCTCTGCAACAGTCCTTCTAAATACCAGTCTCAAACCTCTGCTCTCTGCTACAGACCTTCTGCACCCCAGTCTCCAATCTCTGCTCACTGCAACATTTTTTCTGCACCCCATTCTACGAACTGTGCTCTCTGTAACTTTCTTTCTGACCCCAGTCTCCGACCTCTGCTCTCTGTAATGATCCTTCTGCACCTCAGTCTCCAAACTCTGCTCTCTGCAACGATCCTTATTCACCTTAGTTTCATACCTCTGCTCTCTGTAACGATCCATCTGCACCCCAATTTCCAACCTCTGCTCTCTGTAACAGTCCTTCTACACTTCAGTCTCCAACCTCTCCTCTCTGTACCAATTCTTCTGCACTTCAGTCTCCAACATCTGCTCTCTTTAACAGTCTTTCTGCACCTCAGTCTCCAAACTCTGCTCTCCGTAACAGGATTTCTGCACCCCAGTCTTCAACCTTTGCTCTCTGTAACAGTTCTTCTGCACCCCAATCTCGAACCTCTGTTCTCTGTAACAATCCTTCTGTACCTCAGTATCCAACTTCTGCTCCCTGCAAAACTCCTTCTGCACCCAAGTCTCCAACATGTGCTCTCTGTAACTGTCCTGCTGCACCCCAATCACGAACCTATGCTCTCTGCAACGATCCTTCTGCACCACAGTCTCCATCATTTGCTCTCTGTAAGAATCGTTTTGCACCCCAGTCTCGAACCTCTCCTCTCTGTAAAAGTCCTTCTTCACGTCAGTCTTAAAGTTCTGCAATCTGTAACAGTACTTCTGCAACCCAGTCTCAAACCTCTGCACTCAGAAATGATCTTTCTGCACCTCAGTCTCCAACCTCTGCTCTCTTTAATAGTCCTTCTGCACCCCAGTATCCAACATCTGCTCTCTGCAAAAATCCTTCTTCTCCCCAGGCTTCAACCTCTGCTCTCTGCAAGGTTCCTTATACATCCGAGTTTCCAAAATCTGCTCTCTGTAACAGTCCTTCTGCACCTCAGTCTTCAAATTCTGCTCTCTGAAACAGTCCTTCTGCACCCCTGTCTCCAACCGCTGCTCTCAGTAACAGTTCTTCTGCACCCCAATCTCCAAACTCTGCTATGTGTAACACTCTTTCTGCACCCCAGTCTCCATACTCTACTCTCTGTAAAAGTCCTTCTGCACCTCACTCTCCAAACTCTGCTCTTTGTAAGATCCTTCTGCAACCCATTCTCCCAACGCTGCTCTCTGTAACAAGCCTTCTGCACCCCAGTCTTCAAACTCTTCTCTCTGTAACAGGCCTTCTGCACCCCAGTCTCCAACCTCTGCTCTCTGTAACAGGTCTTCTGCACCACAGTCTCCAAATTCTGCTCTCTGTAACAGGCTTTCTGAACCCCAGTCTCCAACCTCTGCTCTCTGCAACAATCCTCCTGCACCCCAGTCTTCAAACTCTGCTCTCTGTTTTAGTCGTTCTGCACCCCAAGTTCCAACATCTTCTCTCTGAAACAGTCCTTCTGCACCTCAGTGTGAAAACTCGGCTCTCTGCAAAAATACTTCTGCAACCGAGTTTCAAAACTCTGATGTATGTAACAGTCCTTCTGAACCTTAGTCTACAAAATGCTCTCTGTAAGATCCCTCTGCAACCCAGTTTCGAAATTGTGCTATCTTTAACAGTCCTTCTGCACCCCAGTCTCCAAACTCTGCTCTCTTTAACAGGCGTTCTGCACCCAGTCTCCAATCTCGGCTCTCTGTAAAAGGCCTTCTGCACCCCAGTCTCCAACCTCTTCTCTCTGCAACGATCATTCTTCCCCTCAGTCTCCAACCTCTGCTCTCTGCAACAGTCCTTCTGCACCCCAGACTCCAAACTCTGCCCTCTGTAACAATCCTTCTGAAACTCAGTCTCCAACTTCTGCTCTCTGCAACGGTTCTTCTGAACCCCAGTCTCCACAATCTGTTCTATGCAACAGTCCTTCTGCACTCCAGTCTCCAACCTCTGCTTTCTGCAGCAGTCCTTCAGCAGCTTAGTCTCCAACATCTGCTCTCTGCTACAGTACTTCTGCACCCCAGTCTCCAACATCTCCTCTCTGTTTCAGTCATTTTGCACCTCAGTCTCCAACCTCTGGTCTCTGCAGCAGTCCTTTTACACCCCAGTAACCAAAATCTGCTCTGTGTAATGATCCTTCTGCACCTTAGTTTCCAACCTCTGCTCTCTGAAACGATTCTTCTGCACCCCAGTCTCCAACCTCTGATCTCTGTATCAGTTCTTCTGCACCACAGTCTCCAAACTTTGCTCTCTGCCAAAGTCCTTATGCACCCAAGTCTTCAAACTCTGCTGTCTACAACATTTCTTCTGCACCCCAGTCTCCAACCTGTGCTCTGTGTAACAGTCCTGCACGCCAGTCTCCAGCATCTGCTCTCTGACGATCCTTCTTCTCTCCAGTCTCCAAACTCTGCTCTCTGTAAAACTCCTTCTGTATCGCAGTCTTCAAACTCTGTTCTTTGTAACGGTCCATCTGCTCCCCAATTGCCAACCTTTTTTTTTCTGTAACAGTCCTTCTACACCCCAGTCTCTAAACTCTTCTCTCTGCACCAATCATTCTACACCTCAGTCTTCAACCTCTGCTCTCTGTAAAAGTCCTTCTTCACCTCAGTCTCCATTCTTTGCTCTCTGTAATTGTCCTTTTGCACCCCGGTCTCCAATCTCTGCTCTCTGTAACAATCCTTCTGCACCTCTGTCTCCAACGTCTGCTCTCTCTAACAGTCCTACTGCACCCCAGTCTCCCACATCTGCTCTCTGCAATGGTCCTTCTGCACCCCAGTCTTTAACCTCTTCTCTCTATAACGCTGCTTCTGCACCCCAATTTCCAACCTCTCCTCTCTGTAACAGTCCTTCTAAGCCTCAGTCTGAAACTTCTGCTCTCTGTAACAATCCTTGTGCACCCCAGTCTCCAACACCTGCTCTCTGTAACAGGTCTTCTGCAACCCAGTCTCCAAATTCTGCTCTCTGTATCAGGCCTTCTCCACCCCATTCTTTAACCTCTGCTCTCTGCAAAAGTCCTTCTACACCCCAGTCTCCAACCTCTGCTCTCTGCAACGATCCTTCTGCATCCCAGTCTCTAACGTCTGCTCTCTGTAATATTCTTCTGCACCCCGTTTTCCAAATTTTGTCTCTGTAACAGTCATTCTGCACCTCAGTCTCCAACCTCATCCCTCTGCAATGGTCCTTCTGTACCCCAGTATCCAACCTCTGTTCTCTGCAGCAGTTCTTCTGCACCCCAGTCTCCAACCTCTGCTCTCTGCAACAGTCCTTCTGCACCCCAGTCTCCAAACTCTTCTCTCTGCACCAATCATTCTACACCTCAGTCTTCAACCTCTGCTCTCTGTAAAAGTCCTTCTTCACTTCAGTCTCCATCCTTTGCTCTCTGTAATTGTCCTTCTGCACCACAGTCTCCAATCTCTGCTCTCTGTAACAATCCTTCTGCACCTCAGTCTCCAACCTCTGTTCTCTGCAACGATCCTTCTGCATCCCAGTCTCCCACATCTGCTCTCTGCAACGGTCCTTCTGAACCCCAGTCTCCAAACTCTGCTCTCTGTAACAGTCCTTCTGTACGGCATTCTCCAACCTCTTCTCTCTATAACGGTCCTTCTACACCCCAATTTCCAAACTCTGCTCTCTGTAACAGTCCTTCTAAGCCTCAGTCTGAAACTTCTGCTCTCTTCAACAATCCTTCTAAACCCCAGTCTCCAAACTGTTCTATATATAAAAATCTTTCTTCACCGCAGTCCCCAACATCTGCTCTCTATAACAGGTCTCCTGCAACCCAGTCTCCAAACTCTGCTCTGTGTAAAAGGCCTTCTGCACCCTAGTCTCCAACCTCTTCTCTCTGCAACGATTCTTCTGCACCTCACTCTGCAACCTCTGTTCGCTGCAACAGTCCTTCTGCACCCCAGTTTCTAAACTCTGCTCTAGGTGACATTCCTTCTGCACCTCAGTCTCCACCCTCTTCTCTTTATAACAGTATTTCTGTACTGCAGTCTCAAATCTCTGCTCACTGCAACATTTCTTCTGCACCCCAGTCTACAAACTGTGCTCTCTGTAACTAACTTTCTGACCCCAGTCTCCAACCTCTGCTCTCTGTAACGATCTTTCTGCACCTCAGTCTCCAACCTCTGCTCTCTGCAACGATCCTTCTTCACCTCAGTTTCAAACCTCTGCTCTCTGCAACGTTCGATCTACACCCCAGTTTCCAACCTCTGCTCTCTGTAACAGTCCTTCTACACTTCAGTCTCCAACCTCTCCTCTCTGTACCAATTCTTCTGCACCTCAGTCTCCAACATCTGCTCTCTTTAACAGTCCTTCTTCACCTCAGTCTTTAAACTCTGCTCTCTGTAACAGGCTTTCTGCATCCCAGTCTTCAACCTTTGCTCTTTGTAACAGTTCTTCTGCTCCCCAATCTCAAACCTCTGCTCTCTGTAATTGTCTTTCTGCACCCCAGTCTCCAATCTCTGCTCTCTGCAACAGTCCTTCTGCACCCAAGTCTCCAACCTGTGCTCTCTGTAACTGTCATGCTGCACCCCAGTCTCGAACCTATGCTCTCTGCAACGATCTTTCTGCACCCCAGTCTCTATCCTTTGCTCTTTGTAAGAATCATTTTGCACCCCAGTCTCGAACCTCTTTTCTCTGTAAAAGTCCTTCTGCACATCAGTCTTCAAGTTCTGCAATCTGTAACAGTCCTTCTGAACCCCAGTTTCAAACCTCTGCTCTCAGAAATGATCTTTCTGCACCTCAGTCTCCAACCTCTGCTCTCTTTAATAATCCTTCTGCACCCCAGTATCCAACATCTGCTCTCTGCAAAAATTCTTCTTCTCCCCAGTCTCCAACCTCTACTCTCTGCAAGGTTCCTTATACATCCAAGTTTCCAAAATCTGCTCTCTGTAACAGTCCTTCTGCACCTCAGTTTCCAAACTCTGCTCTCTGAAACATTCCTTCTGTACCCCTGTCTCCAACCTCTGTTCTCAGTAACAGTTCTTCTGCACCCCAATCTCTAATCTCTGTTCTGTGTAACACTCTTTCTGCACGCAAGTCTCCACCCTCTACTCTATGTAAAAGTCCTTCTGCACCTCAGTCCCCAACCTCTGCTCTCTGTAAGATCCTTCTGCAACCCATTCTCCAAACGCTGCTCTTTGTAACAGTCTTCTGCACCCCAGTCTTCAAACTCTGCTCTCTGTAGCAGGCCTTCTGCACCCCAGTCTCCAACCTCTGCTTTCTGTAACAGGTCTCCTGCACCGCAGTCTCCAAATTTTGCTCTCAGTAACAGGATTTCTGAACCCCAGTCTCCAACCTTTTCTCACTGCAACGATCCGTCTGTGCCTCAGTCTCCAACACTTCTCTCTCTGCAAGAGTCCTTCTAAACCACAGTCTCCAACCTCTGCTCTCTGCAACAATCCTTCTGCACCCCAGTCTCCAAACTCTGCTCTCTGTTTCAGTCATTCTGCACCCCAGTCTCCAAACTCTGCTCTCTGTTTTAGTCGTTCTGCACACCAAAATCCAACATCTGCTCTCTGAAACAGTCCTTCTGCACCTCAGTGTGAAAACTAGGCTCTCTGCAAAAATCCTTCTGCGACTGAGTTTCCAAACTCTGCTCTCTGTATCAGTCCTTCTGAACCCAAGTCTCAAAACTCAGCTCTCTGCAACATTTCTTCTGCACCCCAGTCTCCAACCTGTGCTCTCTGTTACAGTCCTTCTGCACCCCAGTCTCCAACATCTGCTCTCTGCAACGATCCTTCTTCTACCCAGTCTCCAAACTCAGCTCTCTGTAAGAGTCCTTTTGTATCGCAGTCTTCAACCTCTTATCTTTGTAACGGTCCGTCTGCTCCCCAATTGCCAACCCCTGGTTTCTGTAACAGTACTCTGCACCCCAGTCTCCAAAATCTTCTCTCTGCAACGATCCTTCTGCACCTCAGTCTCCAACTTCTGTTCTCTCTAAAAGTCCTTCTGCATCTCAGTCTCCATCCTTTGCTTTTTGTAATGGTCCTTCTGCATCCCAGTCTCCAATCTCTGCTCTCTGTAACAATCCTTCTGCACCTCTGTCTCCAACGTCTGCTCTCTGTAACAGTCCTTCTGCACCCCTGTCTCCAAACTCTGCTCCCAGTAACAGTCCTTGTGTACCGCAGTCTCCAACCTCTTCTCTCTATAACGGTACTTCTGCACCCCAATTGCCAACCTCTGCTTTCTGAAACAGTCCTTCTGCACTTGAGACTCCAACCTCTGTCTCTGTAACAGTACTTCTAATCCTCAGTCTGAAACCTCTGCTCTCTGCAACAATCCTTCTAAACCCCAGTCTCCAAACTGTGCTGTCTGTAACAATCCTTCTGCACCCCAGTCTCAAATATCTGCTCTCTTTAACAGGTCTTCTGCAACTCAGTCTTCAAAGTCTGCGCTCTGTAACAGGCCTTCTGCATCCCAGTCTTCAACCTCTTTTTTCTGCAACAATTCTTCTGCACCTCAGTATCCTACCTCTGCTCTCTGCAACAGTCGTTCTGCACCCCAGTCTCCAACCTCTGCTCTCAGTAAGATTCTTCTGCACCACGTTATCCAAACTTTGCTCGCTGTAACAGTCATTCTGCATCTCAGTCTCCAACCTCATCTCTCTGCAACGGCCCTTCTGCACCTCAGTATCCAACCTCTGTTTTCTGCAGAAGTCCTTCTGTGCCCCAAACTAAAAACTGTGCTCCCGGTAACATTCATTCTGTACCCCAGTCTCCAAACTCTACTCTCCGTGTCAGTAATTCTGCACCCCAGTCTAAAACCTCTGCTCTCTGTAACAGCCCTTTGCACCTCAGTCTCCAAACTCTGCTCTCCTCAACAGTCTTTCTGCACCCCAGTCTCAAACCTCTGCTCTGTGCAAAAGTCTTTCTACACACCAGTCTCTGCCAGGATGCTTCTGCATCCCAGTCTCCAACGTCTGCTCTCTGCAACAGTCCTTCTACACCCCAGTCGCCAACCTCTGCTCTCTGCTATAGTCCTTCTGCAACCCAGTCTCTAACCTCTGCTCTCTTCAACATTTCTTCTGCACCCCAGTCTCCAACCTGTAGTCTGTAACTATCCTACTCCACCCCGGTCTCTAAACTCTGCTCTCTGTAGCGATCCTTCTGAACCTCAGTCTCCAACCTCTGTTCTATACAACGATCCTTCTGCACTCCGGTCTCCAACGTCTGTTCTCTGCAACAGTCCTTCTGACACCAGTCTGCAGCCTCTGCTATCTGTAAAATCCTTCTGCACCCCAGTTTCCTAACTCTGCTCTCTGTGACATTTCTTCTGCACCCCAGTCTCCACCCTCTGTTCTTGTAAAAGTACTTCTGTACCGCAGTCTCCAATCTCTGCTCACTGCAACATTTCTTCTGCACCCCAGTCTCCAAACTGTGCTCTTTATAACTGTCTTTCTGACCCCAGTCTTCAACCTCTGCTCTCTGAAACGATCCCTCTGCACCACAGTTTCCAACCTCTGCACTCTGTAAAAGTCCTTCTACAACTACTCCCCAAACTCTTTTCTCTGTACCAATCCTTCTGCACCTCAGTCTCCCACCACTGCTCTCTGTAACAGTCCTTCTGCACCTCAGTCTCCAAACTCTGCTCTCTGTAACAGGCGTACTGCACCCCAGTCTCCAACCTCTGCTCTCGGTAACAGTTCTTCTGCACCCCAATCTCGAATCTCTGCTCTCTGTAACAGTCTTTCTGCACCCCAGTCTCCAACATCTTTTCTCTGCAACGATCCTTCTGAACCTCAGTCTCCAATTTCTGCTCTCTGCAACAGTCCTTCTGCACCCCAGTCTCCAGACTCTGCTTTCTGTAAGATCCTTTTGCATCCCTTTCTCCAACCTCCCCTCTCTGTAACACTCCTTCTGCACCCAAGCATACAACGTCTGCTCTCTGTAAAAGTCCTTTTGCACCTCAGGCTCCGAACTTTGCTCTCTGTAATGGTCGTTCTGCATCCTAGTCTCCAACATCTGCTCTCTACAACAATCCTTCTGCACAAAAGTCTCCAAACTCTGCTCTCTATAACGGTCCTTCTGCACCCCAATTGCCAACCTCTGCTTTCTGTAACAGTCCTTCTGCACCTCAGATTCCAACCTCTGCTCTCGGTAACAGTTCTTCAAATTCTCAGTCTGAAACCTCTGCTGTCTGCAACAATCCTTCTGCACCCTAGTCTCCAAACTGTGCAATCTGTAACAATCCTTCTGCACCCCAGTCTCCAACCTCTGCTCTCTGTAACAGGTCTTCTGCACCCCAGTCTCCAGACTCTGCTCTCTGTAACAGGCCTTCTGCTCTCCAGTCTCCAACCTCGTCTCTCTGCAACGATTCTTCTGCACCTCAGTCTTCAATCTCTGCTCTCTGCAATAGTTTTTCTAAACCGCAGTCTCCAACCTCTGCTCTCTGCAAAGATCGTTCTGTTTCCAACAACTTCTCTCTGCACCAGTCCTTCTGCACCCCAGTCTACAACCTCTGCTCTCTGCTACAGTACTTCTACACCCCAGTCTTCAACCTCTGCTCTCTGCAACATTTCTTTTGCACCCAAGTCTCAAACCTATGCTCTTTGTAACTGTCCTGCTGTAACCCAGTCTTCAACCGCTGCTCTCTGTAGCGATCCTTCTGCACCTCATTCTCCAACCTCTGCTCTCTGCAATGATTCTTCTGCACACCAGTCTCCATCCTCTGCTCTCTGTAAGAATTCTTTTCAACCCCAGTCTCCAACCTCTCCTCTCTGTAAAAGTCCTTCTGCATTTTAGTCTCAAAGTTCTGCAATCTGTAACACTCCTTCTGCACCCCAATCTCAAACCTCTGCACTCAGAAATGAACTTTCTGCACCTAAGTCTCCAACCTCTGCTCTCTTTAATAGTTCTTCTGCACCCAGTCTTCAACATCTGCTCTCTGAAACGATTCTTCTTCTTCCCAGGCTCCATCCTCTGCTCTCTGCAATGGTCCTTCTACATCCCAGTTTCCAAAATCTGCTCTCTGTAACAGTCTTTCTGCACCTCAGTCTCCAATTGTGCACTCGGAAACAGTCCTTCTGCACCCCTGTCTCCAACCTTTACTCTCAGTAACAGTTCTTGTGCACCCCAATCTCCAAACTCTGCTCTTTGTAACACTCCTTCTGCACCCCAGTCTCCACACTCTACTCTCTGTAAAAGTCCTTCTGCAACTCAGTCTCCAATCTCTGTTCTCTGTAAAATCCTTCTGCAACCCATTCTCAAAACGCTTCTCTCTCTAACAGTCTTCTGCAACCAAGTCTCCAAACTCTGCTCTCTGTATCAGGCCTTCTGCACCTCAGTCTTCAAACTCTGCTGACTGTAACAGGCCTTCTGCACCCCAGTCTCCAAACTCTGCTCTCTGTAACAGTCTTTCTCTACCTCAGGATCCAACATCTCCTCTCTGAAACAGTCCTTCTGCACCTCAGTCTGAAAACTTGACTCTGCAAAAATCATTCTGCACCCGGTTTCCAATCTTTGCTCTCTGTTACAGTCCTTCTGAACCTCAGTCTACAATATGATCTCTGTAAGATCCTTCTGCAACCCAGTCTCGAAATTGTGCTATCGTTAACAGTCCTTCTGCACCCCAGTCTCCATACTCTGCTCTCTGTAACAGGCCTTCTGCACCCCAGTCTCCAACCACTTCTCTCTTCAACGATTCTTCTTAACCTCAGTCTCCAACCTCTGCTCTCTGTAACAGTCATTCTGCACCCCAGTCTCCAACCTCTGCTCTCTGTAACAATCCTTCTGCACCTCACTCTCCAACCTCTGCTCTCTGCAACAGTCCTTCTGCACTCCAGTCTCCAAACTCTGCTCTCTGCTAAAGTACTTCTGCACCCGAATCTCCAACATCTGCTCTCTGTATCAGTCCTTTTACACCTCAGTCTCCAACCTCTGCTCTCTGCAGAAGTCCTTTTATAGCCCAGTAACAAAAATCTGCTCTGTGTAACGATCCTTCTGCACCTTAGTTTCCTACCTCTGCTCTCTGCAACTATCCTTCTGGACTCCAGTCTCCAACCTCTGATCTCTGTATCAGTCTTTCTGCACCACAGTCTCCAAACTCTGCTCTCTGCAACAGAGCTTATGCACCCAAGTCTTTAAACTCTGCTGTCTGCAACATTTTTCTACACCCCAGTCTTCAACCTGTGCTCTCTGTAACAGTCCTTCTGCACCCCAGTCTCTGATATCTCTTCTCTGCAAAGATCTTTCTTCTACCCAGTCTCCAAACTCTGCTCTCTGTAAAATTCCTTTTGTATCCCAGTCTCCAACGTCTTCTTTTTGTAACAGTCCATCTCCTCCCCAATTGCAAACCTCTGCTTTCTGTAACAGTTCTCTGCACCACAGTCTTTAAACTCTTCTCTCTGCAATGATCTTTCTACACCTCAGTCTCCAACCTCTACTCTCTGTAAAAGTCCTTGTGCACCTCAGTCTCCATTCTTTGCTCTCTGTAATTGTCCTTCTGCACCCCAGTCTCCAATCTCTGCTCTCTGTAACAATCCTTCTTCATCCCAGTCTCCCAAATCTGCTCTCTACAAAGGTCCTTCTGCAGCCTAGTCTACAAACTCTGCTTTGTAAGAGTCCTTCTGTAAGGCAGTCTCCAACCTCTTCTCTCTATAACGGTCCTTCTACACCCCAATTTCCAGCCTCTGCTCTCTGTAACAGTCATTCTAAGCCTCAGTCTGAAACTTCTGCTCTCTGCAACAATCCTTCTAAACAACAGTCTCCAAACTGTGCTATTTGTAAAAATCCTTCTACACCCCAGTCTCCAAAATCTCCTCTCTGTAACAGGTTTTCTTCAACCCAGTCTCCAAACTCTGCTCTCTGTAACAGGCCTTTTGCACCCCAGTCTTCAACCTCTGCTCTCTGAAAAAGTTCTTCTACACCCCAGTCTCCAACCTCTGCTCTGCAATGATCTTTCTGCATCCAAGTCTCCAACGTCTGCTCTCTTTAATATCCTTCTGCACCCCGTTTTTCAAACTTTTCTCTCTGTAACAGTCATTCTGCACCTCAGTCTCCAACCTCATCTCTCTGCAATGGCACTTGTGCACCCCAGTATCCAACCTCTGTTCTCTGCAGCTTTCCTTCTGCACCCAAGGCAACAAACTCTGCTCTCTGTAACAGTCGTTCTGCACCCCAGTCTCCAAACTCTACTTTCCGTATCAGTTATTGTGCACCTCAGTCTAAAACCTCTGCTCTCTGTAACAGTCCTTCTGTACCCGAGTCTCCAACCTCTGCTCTCTGCAAACGTCTTATTATACGCCAGTAGCCAATATCTGCTCTCTGCAACGATCTTTCTGCATCTCAGTCTCCAACATCTGCTCTCTGCTACAGTCCTTCTGCACCCGAGTCTAAAACCTCTGCTATCTTCAATCTTTATTCTGCACCCCACTCTCTAAATTCTGCTCTCTGTAACAGGTTTTCTGAGACCCAGTCTCCAATCTCTGTTCTCTGTAACAGTCCTTTTGCACCCCAGTCTCCAAAATCTATTTTCCGTATCAGTTTTTGTGCACCCCAGTCTAAAACCTCTGCTCTCTGTAATAGTCCTTCTGCACCTCAGTCTCCAACCTCTGCTCTCTGAAACGATCCTTCTGCATTTCAGTCTCCCACATCTGCTCTCTGCAACGGTCCTTCTGCACCCCAGTCTTCAAAATCTGCTCTCTGTAACACTCTTTCTGTATGGCAGGCTCCAACCTCTTTTCTCTATAACGGTCCTTCTGCACCCCAATTTTCTAAGTCTGCTCTCTGCAACATTCCTTCTAAACCCCAGTCTCCAAACTGTGCTATCTGTAACAATCTCTCTGCACCCCAGTCTCCAACATCTCCTCTCTGTAACAGGTCTTCTGCAACCCAGTCTGTAAACTGTCCTCTCTGTAACAGGCCTTCTGCACCACAGTCTTTAACCTCTTTTCTCTTCAATGATCCTTCTGCATCCCAGTCTCCAATGTCTGCTCTCTGTAAGATCCTCCTGCACCACGTTCTTCAAACTTTGCTCTCTATAACAGTCATTCTGCACCTCAGTCTCCAACCTCATCTCTCTGCAACGATCCCTTGTGCACCCCAGTATCCAACCTCTGTTTTCTGCAGCTGTTCTTCTGCACCTCAGGCTACAAACTCTGCTCTCTGTAACAGTCCTTCTGCACCCCAGTCTCCAAACTCTACTTTTCATATAAGTTATTCTGCACCCCAGTATAAAAACTCTGCTCGCTGTATCAGTCCTACTGCACCTCAGTCTCCAACCTCTGCTCTCTGCAACAGTCCTTCTGCACCTCAGTCTCCAAGCTCTGCTCTCTTTAACAGTCCTTAGCACATCAGTGTCCAACGTCTGCTCTCTGTAACGATCCTTCTGCACCTCATGTCCAAACTCTGCTCTCTTTAACAGGCCTTCTGCTCCACAGTCTGCAACCTCTGCTTTTTGTAACAGTTCTTCTGAACCCCAGTCTCCATCCTCTGCTCTCTGTAAGAATCTTTTGACAGCCCTGTCTCCAACCTCTTCTCTCTGTAAAAGTCCTTCTGCACCTCAGTCTCCAAACTCTGCAATCTGTAATGGTCCTTCTGCACCCCAGTCTCCATCCTCTGCTTTCTGTATCAGTCCTTCTGCACCCAAGTCTCCAAACTCTGCTCTCTGCAACATTTATTCTGCACCCCCGTCTCCAACCTGTGCTCTCTGTGACAATCCATCTGCACCGCAATCTCCAAAATCTGCTCTCTGCAACGATCCTTCTTTTATCCAGTCTTCAAAGTCTGCTCTCTGTAAAAGTCCTTTTGTATCACAGTCTTTAACCTCTTATCTTTGTAACGGTCCATCTGCTCCACAATTGCCAACCTCTGCTTTCTGTAACAGTCCTTCTGCACCCCAGTCTCCAAATCTTCTCTCTGCAAAGATCCTTCTGCACCTCAATCTCCAAGGGCTGCTCTCTGTAAAAGTCCTTCTGCACCTTAGTCTCCATCCTTAGCTCTCTGTAATGGTCCTTCTGCACTCCAGTCTCCAGTCTCTGCTCTCTGTTACAATCCTACTGCACCTCTGTCTCCAACGTCTTCTCTCTGTAACAGGCCTTCTTCACCTCAGTCTCCAAACTCTGCTCTTTTCAAAAGTCTTTCTGTACCGCAATCTCAAACCTCTTCTCCCTATAACAATACTTCTGCAACCAAATTGCCAAACTATGCTTTCTGAAACAGTCCTTATGCACCTCAAACTCCAACCTATGCTCACTGTAACAGTCCTTCTAAGCCTCAGTCTGAATCATCTGCTCTCTGCAACAATCCCTCTAAACCCCAGTCTCCAAAATGTTCTATCTGTAACATCTGATCTCTGTAACAGGTCTTCTGCAACTCAGTCTTTAAAGTCTGCTCTCTGTAACAGGCCTTCTGCACCCCATTCTCCAATGTCTTCTCTCTGCAACTATTCTTCTGCAACTCAGTCTCCAACCTCTGCTCTCTGGAACAGTCCTTCTGCACCCCCGTCTCCAACCTCTGCTCTCTGTAAGATCCTTCTCCAACCCGTTCTCAAAACTTTGCTCTCTGGAACAGTCATTCTGCATCTCAGTCTCTAACCTCTTCTCTTTGCAATGGCCCTTCTGCACCCCAGTATCAAACCTCTGTTCTTTGCAGCATTCCTTCTGCACCCCAGGCTAGAAACTCTGCTCTCTGTAACAGTCCCTCTGCACCCCAGTCTCCATCCTCTGCTCTCTGCTACAGTCCTTCTGCACCCCAATCTTCAACCTCTGCTCTCTTCAAAATTTCTTTTCTACCCCAGTCTTCAACCTATGCTCTCAGTAACTATCCTACTGCACCCCAGTCTCCAAACTCTGCTCTTTATAGCGATTGTTCTGCACCTAAGTCTCCAACCTCTGCTCTCTGTAACGATCCTTCCGCACCCCAGCCTCCAACGTCTGTTCTCTGCAACAGTCCTTCTCACCCCAGTCTCTAGCCTCTGCTCTATGTAACATCCTACTGCACCCCAGTTTCCAAACTTTGCTCTAGGTAACATTCCTTCGGCACCCCAGTCTCCACCCGCTGCTCTTTGTAACAGTACTTCTGTACTGCAGTCTCCAATCTCTGCTCACTGTAACATTTCTTCTGCACCCCAGTCTTCAATCTGTGCTCTCTGTAACTGTCTTTATGACCCCAGTCTCCAACCTCTGCTCTCTGTAACGATCCTTCTGCATCTCAGTCTCCAAACTCTGCTCTCTGAAACAGTCATTCTGCATCCCTTCTCCAAACTCTTCCCTCTGTAAAAGTCATTCTGCATCCCTTCTCCAAACTCTGCTCTCTGTAACAGGCCTTCTGCACCGAGTCTCCAACCTCTGTTCTCTGGAACAGTTCTTCTGCACCCCAGTCTCAAACCTCTGCTCTCTAAAAAGATCTTACTGCACTTCAGTCTACAACCTCTGTAATCTCCAACAATCCTTCTGCACCTCAGTTCCCAAACTCTGACTTCTGCAATGGTCCTACTGCACCCCAGTCTCTAATATCTGCTCTCTGCAATGATCATTTTGCTCCACAGTCTCTAACCTCTGCTCTCTGCAAATGTCCTTCTGCACCCCAGTCTCTAACCTATGCTCTCTGAAAGATCCTACTGCAACCCAGTTTCCAAAATCTGCTCTCTGTAACATTCCTTCCCCACCCAGTGCCCAACCTCTGCTCTCTGCAACAGTCCTTGTGCATGCCAGTCTCCAACCTCTGTTCTCGGCAACTGTCCTTCTGCACCCCAGTCTCCAACCTCTGCTCTGTGCAACAGTTAGTCTGCAACCCAGTCTCCAACCTCTGCTCTCTGAAAGATCCTTCTGCAACCCTGTCTCCAAACTCTCATCTCTGTTACAGTCCTTCTTCACCCCAGTCTCCAACCTCTGCTCTCTGTAACAATACTTATGCACCTGAGTCTCCAACATCTGCTCTCTGCAACGGTCCTTCTGCACCACATTCTCCAAACTCTGTTGTCTGCAAGAGTCTTTCAGCACGTCATATCGAACCTCTACTCCCTGCAACAATCCTTCTGCACAATAGTCTCCAACTTCGGCTCTCTGTCACAGTTCTTTTGCACCCCAGTCTCCAACATCTACTCACTGAATAAGTACTTTTCCACCCATGTCTCCAACCTCTCCTCTTTGTAAGAGTCCTTCTGTACCGCAGTGTCTAACTTCTGCTCTCTGTAAGAACTGCACCCCAGTTTCCAAACTCTGCTCTCTGTAACATTCCTTCTCCACCCAAGTCTCCAAACTCTGCTCTCTGCAACAGTCCTTCTGCACCACAGTCTCCAACATCTGCTTTCTGTATCAGTCTTTCTGCACCACAGTCTCAAAATTTTGCTCTCTGTAACAGTCATTCTGCACCTCAGTCTCCAAACTCTGCTCTCTGCAGAAGTCTTTCTGCATCCCATTCTCAAACCTCTGCTCTTTTTAACAGTCCTTGTGTACCCCAGTCTCTGCAACGATCCTTCTGCATCCCAGTTTCCAACATCTGCTCTCTGCAACCGTCCTTCTGCACACAAGTCTCAAAACTCTGCTCTCTGCAATGATTCTTCTGCACACCAGTCTCTAAACTCTGTTCTCTGCAATGATCCTACTGCACCTCAGTCACCAACCTTTTCTCTCTGTAGCAATCCTTCTGCATCTCAGTCTTCAAACTCTGCTCTAGGTGATATTCTTCTGCAACCCAGTCTCCAAACTCTGCTCTCTGTAACAGCCCTTCTGCACCCAGTCTACAACATTTCCTCTCTGTAACAGGCCTTCTACACCCCAGTCTCCTAACTCTGCTCTCTGTATCAGTCCTTCTGCACCGAGTCTTTAAACACTGCTCTCTGTAACAGTCTTTCTGCATCTCAGTCTCCTACCTCTGCTCTCTGCAACAGTTCTTCTGCACTCCAGTGTCCAACATCTGCACTCTGAAACAGTTCTTCTCCACCCCAGTCACCCACCTCTACTCTCTGTAACAGTTCTTATGTATTGCAGTCTCCAAACTCTGCTCTCTGTAACGGTCTTTCTGCACCTCAGTCTCCAACCTCTGCTTTCTTTATCAGTCCTTCTGCAACCCAGTCTCCAAACTCTGCAATCTGCCACAGTCCTTCTGCACATCAGTCTCCAAATACTACTCTCTGCAAAAGTCCTTCAGCACCCAAGTCTCCAAAATCTGCTCCCTGCAACAGTCCTTCTTCACCCCATTCTCAAACCTCTGCTATCTGCAACAGTCTTTCTGCACCCCAGTCTCCAAACTCTGCTCTCTGTAACAGTCCTTCTGAAACTCAGTCTACAAAATCTGCTCTCTGCAACAGTCCTTCTGCACCAAAGTCTCCAACCTCTTCTCTTTGCAAAAGTTCCTCTACACCCCAGTCTTCAACCTCTGCTCTGTGTAACAGTCCTTCTGCACCCCAGTCTCCAACCTCTGCTCTCTGTAACAATCCTTTTGCACCCCAGTCTCCAAACTCTGCTCTCTGTAACAGTCCCTCTGCACCATATTTTTTACCTCTGCTCTCTGTTACAGTCTTCGTATACCGCAGTCTCCAACTTCTGAACTCTGTAACAGTCCCTCTGCACCTTAAGTTCCAACCTCAGCTTTTTGAAACAGTCCTTCTGCACCTCAGTCACCAAACTCTGCTCTCCGTAACCGTCCTTCTACACCTCAGTCTCCAACCTCTGCTCTCTGTAACAGCCGTCCTGCACCTCAGTCACCAACCCCTGGTCTCTGTAAGATCCTTCTGAAACCAAGCCTCAAAACTTTGCTCTGTATATCAGTCCTGCTGCCAACCAGTCTTCAACCTCTGCTCTCTGTTGGAGGTCTTCTGCACCCCATTCTTCAAACTCTGCTCTCTGAAACAGTCCTTTGGCACGCCAGTTTTCAACCTCTGTTCTCTGTAATGGTCCTACTGCACACCAGTCTCCCACCTCTGCTTTCCGTATCATAATTTTTCACCCCAGTCTCCAACGTCTACTCTCTGTAACAGTCCTTCTGCATCTCAGTCTCCAAACTCTGCTCTCTGCAACAGTCCTTCTGCACCCCAGTCTCCAACATCTGCTTTCTGCAAAATTCCTTCTGTACCCCAGTCTCCACTTTGCTCTCTGCAATAATTCTTCTGCAACTGAGTCTTCAACTTTTGCTCTCTTCAACGATCCTCCTGCACACCAGTCTCGAACGTCTGCTCTCTGCAACAGTCCTTCTGCACCCCTGTCTCCAACTTCTGGTCTCTATAAGATCCTACTGCACCTCAGTTTCCAAACGTTACTCTCTGTGACATTCTTTGTGCACCCCAGTCTCCAAGCTCTACTCCCTGTAACAGTCCTTCTGTACTGCAGTCTCCAAACTCTGCTCTCTGAAACAGTCCTTCTGAACCCCAGTGTCCAAACTCTGTTCTCTGCAACAGTGTTTCTGCACCTCAGTCTCAAACTTCTGCTCTCTGTAACAGACCTTCTGCACCCCAGTCTCCAAAAGCTTTTCTCTGTAACAGTTCTTCGGCAGCCCAATCTCCAAACTCTGCTCTCTGCAACACTCCTTCTGCTCTCCAGTCTCCATCGTCTGCCCTCTGAAAGAATTTTTCTGCACTCCAGTCTCCAAGCTCTCCTCTCAGTAAAAGTTCTTCTGCACCTCAGTCTGCAACATCTGCTCTCTGTAACAATCCTTCATCACCTCAGTCTTCAAACTCTGCTCTCAGTAACAGGCCTTCTGCACCCCAATCTCCAACCTCTGGTCTCTGGATAAGTCATTCTGTACCCCAGTGGCCTTTCTCTGCACTCTGTAACAATCCTTCTGCACCTCTGTTTCCAACCTCTTCTCTCTGCAACGATCCTTCGGCACCCCAGTCTCCAACCTCTGCTCTCTGCAGCAGTTCTTCTACACCCCAATCTCCAACCTCTACTCTCTGCAATAGTCGTTCTGCACCCCAGTCTCCAACATCTGATCTCTGCAACTGTTATTCTCCACCCCAGTCTGAACCTCTGCTCTCTGTAACAGTCCTTCTGTACTGCAGTTTCCAAACACTTCTCTCTGTAATGGTCCTTCTGCACCCCAGTCCAAAACCTCTGCTTTTTGTATCAGTCATTCTGCACTCAAGTCTCCAACCCCTGCTCTCTGTAACAGTCCTTCTGAACCTCAGTCTCCAAATTCTGCTCTCTGCAAAAGTCCTTCTGCACCCCAATCTCCAAACTCTACTCTCCTGCTACAGTCCTTCTACACCCAAGTCTCCATCCTCTGCCCTCTGTAACAGTTCTTCGGCACCCCAGTCTCCTCACTCTGCTCTCTGAAACGATCCTTCTGCACCCAAGTCTCCAACTTCTCCACTCTGAACAGTTCTTCGGCACCCCAGTCTCCTCACTCTGCTCTCTTCAACGATTATTCTCCACCCTGTCTCCAAACTCTGCTCGCTGCAACAGTCCTTGTGCACCAAGTCTTTAATATGTCTCTCTGCAACAGTTCTACTGTACCTCAGTCTGAAAACTTTGCCCTCTGCAAGAATCCTTCTTAACCCCAGCGTCCAAACTCTGCTCTCTGTAACAGTCATTCTGTACCTCAGCCTCCAAAGTCTGCGTTCTGTAAGACCCTTCTGAAACCCAGTCTGCAAACTCTGCTCACTGTAAGAGTCTTTCTGCACCCCATTATCCAAATTCTGCTCTCTGTAAAAGGCCTTCTGCACCCCAGTATCCAATCTCTGCTCTCTGCCACAGTCCTTCTGCACCTTAGTCTCTAACATCGCTCTCTGCAACACTCTTTCTGCACACTATTCACCAACCTATGCTTTCTGTATCAGTTCTTCTAACCCCAGTCTGCATCCTCTGCTCTCTGTAATAGTTCTTCTGCACCTCAGTCTCCAAACTATACTCTCTGCAACAATCCTTCTCCACACCAGTCTCCAACTTTTTCTCTCGGCCACAGTCCCTTCTGATGCCAGTCTCCAAACTCTACTCTCTGCAACAGTCCTTCTACACCCCAGTCTCCAAACTCTGCTCTCTATAACAGTGGTTCTCTACCACAGTCTCCAACCTATGCTCTATGTAAGATTCTTATGCAACCCAGTTCATAAACTCTACTCTCTGTAACTGTCCTTCTGCACCCCAGTCTCCAAGCAATGCTCTCTGTAAAAGGCCTTCTGCACCCCAGTCTTTAACCTCTTATGTCTATAGCAGGCCTTTTGACCCCAGTCTCCAATCTCTTCTCTCGTCAACGATCCTTCTGCACCCAGTCTCCAACCTCTGCTCTCTGCAACAGTCCTTCTGGACCCCAGTCTCCAAAGTATGCTTTCTGTAAGATAATTCTGCAAACCTGTCTCCAACCTCTGCTCTCTGTAACAGTCCTTCTGTACAACAGTCTCCAACTTCTGCTCTCCGTAAGGGTCCTTCTGCACCTCAGTCTCCAAACTCTACTCTCTGCAACACTCCTTCTGCACCCCAGTCTCCAAACTGCTTTCTGCAACAGTTTTTCTGCACCTCAGTCCTCCAAACATTGCTCTCTGTATAAGTCCTACTGCACCCCTGTCTCCAAACTGTGCTCTCTGTAAAAAAGCTTCCTCATGACAGTCTCCAACCTCTACTGTCTCTAAGGATCCTTCTGCACACATGTCTCCAACATCTGCTCTCTGCAACGATCCTTCTGCACCAGAATCTCCAATGTCTGCTCTCATTAACAGTCCTTTTGCACCTCAGTATCCAACCTCTGCTCACTGCAACAGTCCTTTTGCACCTCAGTCTCCAAACTCAGATCTCTGCATTGATCCTTCTGCACCTCAGTCTCGAAACTATACTCTCTGTAACAGAACTTCTGCACTTCGGTCTCAAACCTCTGCTATCTGCAAAGATCCTTCTACACACCAGTCTCCAACGTCTGCTCTCTGCAACAGTTTTTCTGCACCCCAGTCTCCAACCTCTGCTCTCTGCAATGACCCTTCTGCGCCCCAGTATCCAATATCTGCTCTATGCAACAGTCATTCTGCACCCTTGTCTCCAACCTCTGCTCTCTACAAAAGTCTTTCTGCACCTCAGTCTGAAAACTCTGCTATCTGCAACGATCCTTCTGCACCCCAGTCTCCAAACTCTGCTCTCTGTAATAGTCCCATTGCACCTCAGTCTCAAACCTCTGCTCTGTGTAAAATCCTTCTGCAACCCTGTCTTCAAACTTTACTCTCTGTAACAGTCCTTCTTCATGCTAGTCTAAAAAATCTGCTCTCTGCAACAGTCCTTGTAAATTCCAGTCTCCAAACACTGCTCTCTGCAACAGTCCTTCTGCACCCCAGGCTCCAACTTCTGTTCTTTGTAACAATCATTCTTCACCTCAGTTAACAAACTCTGATCTCTGCAATGGTCCTTCTTCACCACAGTCTCCAACCTCTGCTCTCTGGAACAATCCTTCTGCACCCCAGTCTCCAAACTCTGCTCTCTACAACAATCCTTTTGCACACCATTCTCTAACCTCTGCTCTCTGCAAAAGTCCTTATGCACCCCAGTCTCCAACATCTGCTCCCTGCAACAGTCCTTTTGCACCTCAGTCTGACAACTCTGCTCTCTGCATCGATTTTTGTGCACCCTAGTCTCCAAATTCTGCTTTCTGTAACAGTCTTTCTGCACCTCAGTCTCCAACCTCTGCTCTCTGTAAGACCCTTCTGCATCCCAGATTCCAAACTTTGCTCTCTGTAAAATTCCGTATGCTCCCCAGTCTCCAAAGTCTGCTCTCTGTAACAGTCCTTCTGCTCTGCAGTCTCCAAACTCTGCTCTCTGTAAGGGTCCTTCTGCACCCCAGTCTCCAACATCTGCTACCTGCTACAGTCCTTCTGCACCTCAGTCTGACAACTCTGCTCTCTGCAGCGATTTTTGTGCACCAAGGTCTCCAAACTCTGCTTTTGTAACAGTCTTTCTGCACCTTAGTCTCCAACCTCTGCTCTCTGTAACAATCCTTCTGCACCCCAGTCTCCAAACTCTGATCTCTACAACAATCCTTTTGCACACCAGTGTCCAACATCTGCACTCTGGAAAAGTCCTTCTACACCCCAGTTTCCAACATCTGCTCCCTGCAACAGTCTTTCTGCACCTCAGTCTCCAACATCTGCTCTCTGTAAGATCCTTCTTCAAACCAGTTTCCAACTCTGCCACATGTAAAAGTCATTCTGGAGCCCTTCTCCAAACTCTGATCTTCGTAAAAGGCCTTCTGCACCCCAGTCTTCAAGCTCTGCTCTCTGTAACAGTCCTGCTGCAACTCGGTCTACAATCTCTGCTCTCTGTAAGATCCTTCTGCACTCCAGTTTCCAAACTCTGCTCTCTGTAATATTCTTTCTGCTCCCAAGTCTCCAACCTCTGCTCTCTGTAACAGTCCTTCTGCTCCGCAGTCTCCAAACTCTGCTCAATGTAACAGTCATTCTGTCCCGCAGTCTCCAACCTGTGCTCTCTCTAAGGGTTTTTCTGCACCCCAGTCTCCAACCTCTGCTCTCTGTAACAATCCTTCTCCACCCCAGTCTCAAACTTCTGCTGTCTGCAATGATCCTTTTGGACCCCAGTCTCAAACCTCTGCCCTCTGCAAAAGTCTTTCTGTACCCCAGTCTCCAACACCTACTCTCTGCAACAGTTCTCCTGAACCTCAGTGTGATATCTCTGCTCTCTGCAACGATCCTTGTGCACCCCAGTCTCCCATCTCTTCTTTCTGTAACAGTCCTTCTGCACCTCAGTCTCCAAAATCTGCTCTCTATTACAGTGATTCTGCACCCCAGACTCCAACCTCTGCTCTCTGTAAGATCTTTTCACACCCCATTTTCCAAATCTCTTCTCTGTAACATTCCTTATGCTCCCCAGAATCCAACCTTTGCTCTCTCTAACAAACCTTCTGCTCCCCAGTCTCCAAACTCTGCACTCTGTAACAGTTCTTCTACTCCCCAGTCTCCAACCTCTGCTCTCTGTAACAGTCCTTCTGTACCGCAGTCGCCAAACTCTGATCTCTGTAATGGTCCTTCTTCACCCCAGTCTCCAACCTCTCCTTTCTGTATCATTTCTTCTGCACCACAGTTTCCAAACTCTGCTCTCTGTAACATTCCTTCTGCACCTCAGTCTCCAACCCCTGCTGTCTGCGACAGTTCTTCTGCACCCCAGTCTCCAACCTCTGCTGTCTGCAACAGTCCTCTGCACCCCAGTCTTCTAACTCTGCTCTCTTTAGCAATCCTTTTGCACCTCAGTTTCCGAACTCTGCTCTCTACAACGGTCCTTCTACACCTCAGTCTCTAAACTCTATTCTCTGTAACAGTGCTTCTGCACCTCAGTCTCAAACATCTGCTCTCTGTAAGATCTTCCTGCAACCCAGTCTGTAAACTCTGCCCTCTGTAACAGTCCTTCTGCATTCCTTGTCAAACCTCGGTTCTTGTAACAGTCCTTTTACACGCTGGTCTCAAACCTCTGCTCACTACAACGATCCTTCTGCACCCCAATGTCCATCTTCTGCTCTCTGCAACAGTCTTTCTGCACCCCAGTCTCCAATATCTTCTCTCTGCAAAAGTCCTTCTGCACCTCAGTCTGAAAACTCTGTTCACTGCAACGATCATTCTGCACCCCAGTCTCCAACCTCGGCTCTCTGTAACAGTCCTGCTGTACCACAGTCTCCAAACTCTGCTCTCTGTAAGATCCTTCTGCAACCCTGTCTACAAAGTCTGCTGTCTGTAACAGTCCTTCTGCACCCCATTCTCCAACCTCTGCTCTGTGTATCAGTCCTTTTGTACCCCATTCTCCAACCTCTGCACTCTGTAACAGTCCTTCTGCTCCAGAGTCTCCAAACTCTGGTTTCTGTATCATTCCATCTGCACCCCAATCTCCAAACTCTGCTCTCTGTAACAGTCCTTCTGCACCTCAGTCTACAAACTCTGCTCTTCGCAACAGTGCTTCTGCACCTAAGTCTCCAAACTCTGCCTCTGTAACAGTCCTACTTAAAGGCAGTCTCGAAGCTCTACTCTCTGCAACAGTGCTTCTGCACCAAAATCTCATACCTGTGCTCTCGGCAACAGTCCTTCTACACCCCATGTCCAAACTCTGCTCTCTGTAACGGGCCGTCTGAACCCCAGTCTCCAACCTCTGCTCTCTTGAACAGTCCTTCTACACTCCAGTCTCCAAACTCTGCTCTCTGCAACAGTCCTTCTGCACCCCAGTCTCAAACCTCTGCTCTCTGCAACAGTCCTTCTGCACGCCAGTCTCCAAACTCTGCTTTCTGAAACGATCCTTCTGGACCAAAGTCTCCAACTTCTGCTCTCTGGAAAGTCCTTCTGCACAACAGTCTCCAACCTCTGCTCTCTGTAAGATCCTTCTGCACTCCAGTTTCTAAACTCTGCTCTCTGTAACGTTCCTTCTCCACCCCAGTCTTTAATCTCTTCTTTCTGCAAGTGTCGGCACCCCAGTCTCCAACCTCTGTCCTCTGCAACAGTCCTTCTGCACCCCAGTCTCCAACATCTGCTTTCTGTAACAGTCCTTCGGCAACCAAATCTCCAAACTTTGCTTTCTGTATCCGTCCTTCTACACACCAGCATCAAAACTTTGCTCTCTATATCTATCCTTCAGCACCTCAGTCTCCAACCTGTGCTCTCTGTAACATTCCTTCTACACCCCAGTCTCCTACCTCTTCTCTCTGTAACAGTTTTTCTATACCGCAGTCTCCAAATTCTGGTCTTTGTAACGCTCTTTCTGCACCCCAATTTCCAAACTCTGCTCTCTGTAACAGTACTTCTACACCTCAGCCTGAAACCTCTCCTCTCTGCATGGTCCTTATTCAACCCAGTCTCCAAACTCTGCTCTCTGCAACGATCCTTTTTGACCCCAGTCTCCAACCTCTGCTCTCTGCAACAGTCCTTCTGCACCACAGTCTTCAAACTCTTCTCTCTGTAAGATCCTTCTGCACCCCAGTTTCCAAACTCTGCTCTCTGTTACATTCCTTCTCCACCCCAGAATCCAACTTCTGTCCTCTTCAACAGTCCTTCTGCTCCCCAGTCTCCGAGATCTGCTCTCTGTAACAGTCCTTCTGTACCACAGTCTCCAACCTCTGCTCTTTGTAACAGTCCTTCTACACCCAGGTCTCCAACCTCTGCTTTCTGTATCAGTCTGCCTTAAGCAAAGTCTTCAAAATCTGTTCTCTGTATCTATCCTTATTCACCTCAGTCTCCAACCTATGCTCTATGTAGGAGTCCTTCTGCACCCCAGTCTCCAACCTCTGCTCTCAATAACAGTCCTATACCGCAGTCTCAAAACTCTGCTCTCTGTAACGGTCTTTCTGCACCCCAATTTCCAAATTCTGCTTCCTGAAACAGACCTTCTGCACCTGAGTCTCCAAACTCTGCTCTCTGTAACAGTCCTTCTACACCTCAGGCTCCAACCACTGTTCCCTGTAAAAGTCCACCTGCACCTCAGTCTCAAACCTCTGCTCTCTGCAAGATCCTTTAGCAACCCAGTCTCCAAACACTGCTTTCTATAATAGTCCTTCTGCACCCCAGTCTTCAACCTCTCCTCTCTGTAACAGGCTTTCTGCACGCCAGTCTCCAATCTCTGCTCTATGCAAGGATCATTCTGCACCCCTGTCTCTAAACTCTGCTCTCTGCAATGATCCTACTGCACCCCAGTCTCCGAACTCTCATCTCTGAAACAGTCCTTCTGCACCTCAGTCTCCAACTTCTGCTCTCTGAAAAATCATTCTGCACCCCTGTCTCCAAGCTCTGCTCCTTGCAACGATCTTTCTGCACCCCATTCTCCAAATTCTGCTCTATGAAACAGGACTTCTGAACCTCAGTCTCCAAACTCTGCTCTCTGCAACAGTCCTTCTGCAACCCAGTCTCCAAACTCTGCTCTCTGCAACAGTCCTTCTATACTGCAGTCTCCACCTCTGCTCTCTGTAACGGTCTTTATTCACCCAAGACTCCAATCTCTGCTTTCTGTATCAGTCCTTCTTCACGCCAGTCTCCAAATTCTGCTCTCTCTAAGAGTCCTTCTGCACCTCATTCTCCAATCTCTTCTGTCTGCAACAGTCCTTCTGCACCCCAGTCTCCAATCTCTGCTCTCTGCAACTGTCCTTCTATTCTGCAGTCTCCAACATTTGCTCTTTGTAACTGTCTTTCTGCACCCCAGACTCCAATCTCTGCTTTCTGTTTCACTCCTTCTTCACCCAGTCTCCAACTTCTGCTCTCTCTAAGAGTCCTTTTGCACTTAAGTCTCCAACCTCTGCTCTCCGCAACAGTCCTTCTGCACCCCAGTCTCCATCTCTTCTCTCTGCAACAGTACTTCTGCACCACAGTCTCCAACGTCTGCTCTCTGCAAAATCCTTCTGCACTCCAGTTTCCAAACTCTGGTCTCTGTAACACACCTTTCCACCCCAGTCTTTTACCTCTGCTTTCTGCAAGTGTCCTGTGGCACCCTAGTCTCCAACCTCTGTCCTCTGCAACAGTCCTTCTGCTAACCAGTCTTTAACATCTGCTCTCTGTAACAGTTTTTCAGTACCGCAGTCTCCAACCTCTGCTCTCCATAACTTGTCCTTCTTAACCCAAGTCTCCAAAGTCTACTTTCTGTATCAGTCCTTCTGAACCCCAGTGTAAAACCTCTTCTCTTTGTATCTATCCTTCTGCACCCCAGACCCCAACCTGTGCTCTCTGTAACATTCATTCTGCACCAGAGTCTCCAAGCTCTGCTCTCAGTAATAGTTTTTCTAAACCGAAGTAACCAAACTCTGGTCTCTATAACTGTCCTTCTATACCCCAATTTCCAAACTCTGCTTTCTATAACAGTGCTACTTCACCTAAGTCTCCAAACCCTGGTCTCTGTAACAGTTTTTTTACACCTCAGTCTCCAAGCTCTACTCTCTGTAACACTCTTTCTGCACCTCAGTCTGACACTTCTGGTCTCTGCACAATCCTTCTGCTCCCCAGTCTCTGACCACTACTCTCTGTAACAGTCCACCGGCACCTCAGTCTCCAACCTCTGCTCTCTGTAAGATCCTTTAGCAACCCAGTCTCCAAACTCTCTTCTTCGTAACAGGCCTTCTTCACGCCAGTCTCCAAACTCTGCTCTCTATAGCAGGCCTTATGCAGCCCAGTCTCCAAACGCTGCTCTCTGCAACGATCCTTCTGCACCCCACTCTCCAAACTCTGCTCTCTGCAATGATCCTACTGCACCCCAATCTCCAACCTCTGATCTCTGCAACAGTATTTCTGCACCTCAGTCTTCAACCTCTGCTCTCTGTAAGATCCTTCTGAACCCCTGTATCCAAACTCTGCTCTCTGTAACAGTTCTTCTGCACCGGAGTCTCCAAACTCTGCTCTCTGTAACAGGACTTCCGCACCTCAGTCTTCAACATCTGCTCTCTACAACAGTCCTTCTGCACCCCAGTCTCCAACCTCTGCTCTCTACAACAGTCCTTCTGCACCCTAGCTACAAACATCTGCTCTCTGCAACAGAAATTCCGCACCCCAGTCTCCAATATCTGCTCTCTGCAACAGTTTCTCTGCACCTCAGTCTGAAAACTCTGCTCTCTGCAACGAACCTTCTGCACCCCAGTATCCTACCTCTGCTCTCTGTAACAGTCCTTCTGCACCTCAGTCTCCCAACTCTGCTCGCTCTTTATGATCCTTCTGCAGCACAGTCTTTAAACTCTGGACTCTGTAACAGTCCTTCTGCAAAACAGTCTCCAAGCTCTGCTCTCTTTAACAGGACTTATGCACCCCAGTCTTCAAACTCTGCTCTCTGTAACAGACCTTCTGTACCGCAGTCTCCAACCTCTGGTCTCTGTAACACTCTATTGCACCCCAGTCTCCAAGCTCTGCTTTCTGTATCAGTCCTTCTGCACCACAGTATCCAAACTCTTCTCTCTGTTACAGTCCTTCTGCACCTCAGTCTCCAACCTCTGCGCTCTACAAAAGTCTTTCTGCACCCCAGTATACAAATTCTGCTCTCTGCAACAGTCCTTCTGCAACCCAGTCTCCAACATATGCTCTCTGCATCAGTCCTTCTCCACACCAGTCTCCAACCTCTGCTCTCAGGAACAGTCTTTCTGTACTGTAGTCTCCAAGCTGTGCTCTTTTTAATGGCCTTTCTGCACCAAAGTCTCCAACCTCTGCTCTATGTATCAGTCCTTCTGCACGCCAGTCTCCAACATCTGCTCTTTGTAACAGTCCTGCTGCACATAAGTCTCCAACCCCTGCTTTCTCCAACAGTCCTTCTACACCCCAGTCTCCAACCTCTGCTCTCAGCAACAGTCCTTCTACACCGCAGGATCCAACCTCTGATCTCTTCAACAGTCTTTCTGCATTCCAGTTTCCACCTTCTGTTCTCTGTAACAATTTTTCTGCACCTCAGTCCCCAAACTCTGCTCTCTGCAATCGTCCTTCTGCACCCCATTCTAGAACTTCTCCTCTCTGTAACAATCGTTTTGCACCCCAGCCTCCAACCTCTGTTCTCTGCAACGATCCTTTTACATCCCATTCTCCAACCTCAGCTCTCTGCAAAAGTCTTTCTGCACCCCAGTCTCCAATATCTGCTCTCTGAAACAGTCTTTCTTCTCCTCAGTCTAAAAACTCTGCTCTTTGCAAAGATCCTTCTGAACCCAAGTCTACAAACTCTGCTTTCTGTAACAGTCCTTCTTCATCTCACCTCTCAACAGTCTTTCTGTACTTCATCTCACCTCTCAACAGTCCTTCTGTACTGCAGTCTCCAATCTCTGCTCTCTGCAACAGTCCTTATGCACTCCAGTCTCCAACCTCTGCTCTCCACAACAGTCCTTCTGCACCCCAGTCTCCATCTCTGCTCTCTGCAACAGTACTTCTGCACCACAGTCTCCAACGTCTGCTCTCTGTAAGATCCTTCTGCACCCCAGTTTCCAAACTCTGGTCTCTGTAACATACCTTTCCACCCCAGTCTTTATCCTCTGCTTTCTGCAAGTGTCCCGTAGCACCCTAGTCTCCAACCTCTGTCCTCTGCAACAGTCCTTCTGCTAACCAGTATTTAACATCTGCTCTCTGTAACAGTTTTTAAATGAAGCAGTCTCCAACCTCTGCTCTCCATAACTTGTCCTTCTTAACCCAAGTCTCCAAAGTCTACTTTCTGTATCAGTCCTTCTGAACCCCAGTGTAAAACCTCTGCTCTTTGTATCTATCCTTCTGCACCTCAGACTCCAACCTGTGCTCTTTGTAACATTCATTCTGCACCCGAGTCTCCAAGCTCTGCTCTCAGTAATAGTTTTTCTATACCGAAGTCTCCAAACTCTGGTCTCTGTAACTGTCCTTCTGCACCCCAATTTCCAAACTCTGCTTTCTATAACAGTGCTTCTGCACCTAAGTCTCCAAACTATGCTCTCTGTAAAAGTCCTTCTACTCCTCAGTCTCCAAGCTCTACTCTCTGTAACAGTCTTTCTGCACCTCAGTCTGACACTTTTGGTCTCCGCACGATCCTTCTACACCCCAGTCTCCAACCTCTGGTATCTGCAACAGTCCTTCTGTACCTAAGTCTCCAACCTCTGCTCTCTGGAACGAACCTTCTTCATCCCAGTCGCCAAAATCTGCTCTCTGCAACAGTCCTTCTGCAACTCAGTATGAAAACTCTGCTCTCTGCAACGATCCTTCTTCACCTCAGTTTCCAAACTCTGATCTCTGCAATGGTCCTTCTGGACCCCAGTATCCAACCTCTGCTCTCTGTAAAAATCCTTCTAGACCCCAGTTTTAAACATCTGCTCTCTGAAAAAGTCCTTCTGCACCCCAGTCTCCAACATCTGCTCTCTGCAACAGTCGTTCTGCACCACAGTCTAAAAACTCTGCTCTGAAATGATCCTTGTGCACCCCATTCTCCAAACTCTGCACTCTGAAACAGTCCTTCTCCACTCCAGTCTCCAACCTCTGCTCTCTGTAACAGTCCTCCTGTAGTGTAGTCTCTAAAATCTGCTCTCTGTAACGGTCCTTCTGCACCCTAGTCTCTAATCTCTGCTTTCTGTATCAGTCCATCTGCACCCCAGTCTCCAAACTCTGCTGTCTGCAACAGTCCTTCTGCACCAAAGTCTCAAACCTCTTCTTCGTGCAACAGTCCATCTGCACCCCTTCTCCTAACTCTGTTCTCTGTAAGAGTCCTTCTGCACACCAGTCTCAATACTCGGCTCTCCACAACGATTCTTCTGCACCACAGACTCTTTCCTCGGCTCCCTGCAACTGTCCTTCTCAAACCCAGTCTCCAACCTCTGCTCTCTGTAACAGTCCTCCTGTAGTGCACTCTCTAAAAATCTGCTCTATGTAACGGTCCTTCTGCACCCAAGTCTCCAATCTCTGCTCTTTGTAACAGTCCTTCTGCAACCCAGTCTACAAACTCTGCTCTCTGCAACGAACCTTCTGGACCTCAGTCTCCAAAGTCTGCTCTCTGCAACAGTCCTTGTGCACCACAGTCTCCAAACTCTGCTCTCTGTAAGATCATTCTGCACTCCAGTTTCCAAACTCTGCTCTCCGTAACATTTCTTCTTCACCCCAGTCTCCAGCCTCTGTCCTCTGCAACAGTCTTTCTGCTCCCCTGTCTCCGAGATCTGCTCTCTGTAACAGACATTATGTACCACAGTTTCCAACCTCTGCTCTCTGTAACGGTCCTTCTACAACCCAGTCTCCAACCTCAGCTTTTTTGAATACGTCTTTCTGAACCCAGTCTCCAACTCTGCTCTTTGTAACTATTATTCTGCAACTCAGTCTCCAACCTGTGTTTTCTGTAACAGTCCTTCTGCACCCAAGTCTCAAACCTCTGCTCTCTGTACCAGTCCTTCTGCACACCAATTTCCAATCTCTGCTTTCTGTAACAGTCCTTCTGCACACCAATTTCCAATCTCTGCTTTCTGTAACAGTCCTTCTGCAAGTCATTCTCGAACATCTGCTCTCTGTAAGTAACTTCAGTAAACCAGTCTCCAAATTCTGCTCTCTGTAACAGTCTTTCTGCACCCCAGTCTCCAAACTCTGCTCCCTGTAACAGTTCTTCTGCACCTCATTCTCCAACCTCTTTTCGCTGCAACAGTCTTTCTGCTCCCCAGTCTCCGAGATCTGCTCTCTGTAACAGTCCTTCTGTACCGCAGTGTCCAACCTCTGCTCTTAGTTTTGGTTCTTCTACACCCCAGTCTCCAAACTCTGCTTTAGGTATCAGCCTGTATGAACCCCAGTATCCAACCTCTGTTCTCTGTGTCCCTGCTTCTGCACCTCAGTCTCAAACTTGTGCTCTCTGTAAGAGTCATTCTGCATCCCAGTCTCCAACCTCTGCTCTTGGTAACAGTCCTAAACCGCAGTCTCCAAACTCTGCTCTCTTTAATGGTACATCTGCAAACCAATTTCCAACCTCTGCTTCCTGTAACAGTCCTTCTGCACCTCAGTCTCCAAACTCTGCTCTCTGCAACAGTCCTTTTATACCCCAGTCTCCAACATCTGGTCTCTGAAAAAGTCCTTCTGCATTACAGTCTGAAAACTCTGCTGTCTGCAACGAACCTCCTGCACCTTAGTCTCCTACCTCAGGTGTCTGTTACAATCCTTCTGCACCTCAATCTCCAACCTCTTCTCTCTGTAAATTCCATCTAAACCCCAGTCTCTTACCTCTGCTCCCTGTAACAGTTCTTCTGCAGCTCAGTCACCAAGTTCTTCTTTCTGCAACAGTTCTTCTGCACCCCAGTCTCCAACATCTGCTCTCTGTAACAGTCCTTCTGCACCTCAGTCTCTAAACTCTGCGATCTGCAACAGCCTTCTGCACCCCAGTCTGCAAACTCTGTTCTCTGCAATGATCTTTCTGGACCCCAGTCTCCAACGTCTGCTCTCTCCAACAGTCCTTCTGCACCACAGTCTCCACCTGTGTTCTCTGTAAGATCTATCTGCACTCCAGTTTCCAAACTCTGCTCTCTAACATTCCTTCTCCACCCCAGTCGCCAACCTCTGCTTTCTGCAAAGGTTCTGCCGCACCCCTGTATCCAAACTCTATCCTCTGCAGCAGTCCTTCTGCTCCCCAGTCTCCAGTATCTGCTCTCTTTAACAATCCATCTGTACCGCAGTCACCAAACTCTGCTCTCTGTAATGGTCTTTCTGCACCCCAGTATCCAACCTCTGCTTTCTGTGTCAGTCCTTCTGAACCCCAGTATCTAATATCTGCTCTCTGTGTCTATCCTTCTGCACCTCAGTCTCCAACCTGTGCTTTCTTTAACAGTCCTTCTGCACCCAAGTCTTTAACCTCTGCTCTCTGTAACAGTCCTTCTATACTGTAGTCTCCAAACTCTGCTCTCTGTAACAGTCCTTCTGCACCCCAATTTCCAACCTCTACTTTCTGTAACAATCCTTCTGCACCTCAGTCTAAAATCTCTGCTCTCCGTAACAGTCCTTCTACACCTCAATCTCCTACCTTGGATCTCTGTAACAGTACTTCTGCACCTCAGTCTGAAACCTTTGCTGTACATCATTCTTGTGCACCCCAGTCTCCAACCACTGCTCTCTGTAACAGTTCACCTGCACCTTAGTCTCCAACCTCGGTTCTCTGTAAGATTCTTCAGCAACCCAGTTAAAACTCCGCTCTCTGTAACAGTCCTTCTTTACCCCAGTCTCCAACCTCTCCTCTCTCTAATAAGCCTTCTGCACGCCAGTCTACAAATCTGCTCTCTGTAGCAGGTCTTTTGCACCCCAGTCTCAAAATTCTGCTCTCTGCCACCATCCTTCTGCACCCTACTATTTAAACTCTGCTCTCTGCAATGATCATACTGCACCCCAGTCTCCAACCTCTGATCCCTACAACAGTCCTTCTGAACCTCAGTCTCAAAAATCTGCTCTCTGTATGATCCTTCTGCACTGCTGTCTCAAACCTCTGCTCTCTGTAACAGTCCTTCTGCACCCTAGTCTCCAACCTCTGCTCTCCACAACAGTTCTTCTGCACCCCAGTCTCCAAACTCTGCTCTCTGCAACAGTCCTTCGATACCCTAGTTAACAATATCTGCTCTCTTTCACAGTCCTTCTGAACCCCAGGCTCCAACATCTGCTCTCTGTAGCAGTCCTCCTGTACTGCAGAATCAAACCTCTGCTCTTTGTAACGGTCTTTCTGTACCCCAGACTCCAATATCTGCTTTCTGTATCAGTCCTTCTGCACACCAGTCTCCAAATTCTGCTCTCTATAACAGTCCTTCTGCACCTCAGTCTTCAACATGTGCTCTCTGCAGGGGTCCTTCTGCACCTCAGTCTCCAACCTCTACTCTCTGTAACAGTGCTTCTGCACCTCAGTCTCCAAACTCTGCTCTCTGTAAGATCCTTCTGCAACCCAGTCTCCAAACTCTTCTCTCTGTAATAGTCCTTAATCCCCCAGGTCTCCAAACTCTGCTCTCTGTAACAGGCCTTCTGCACCCCAGTCTTTAACCTCTGCTCTCTTTATCAGTCCATCTGCACGCCAGACTCCAACGTCTGCTCTCTGCAACAATCCTTCTGCACCCCAGTCTCCAAACGCTGTTCGATGCAACATTCCTTGTGCAACCCAGTCTACAACATCTCCTCTCTGCAACATTTCTTCTGTACCTCAGTCTGAAAACTCTGCTCTCTGCAATAATCCTTCTGCACCACAGTCTCCAAACTCTGCTCTCTGTAACAGTCCTACAGCACCTCAGTCTCCAAGCTCTGCTTTAAGCAACAGTTCTTCTGCACCCCAGTCTCAAACCTCTGCATTGTGTAAGGATACTTCTGCACAACAGTCTCGAACCTCCGCTCTCTGTAACAGTCCTTCTGCACCTCAGCCTCCAAACTCTTTTCTCTGTAAGATACTTCTGAAACCCACTCTCCAAAGTCTCCTCTCTGTAACAGTCTTTCTGCACCCCAGTCTTTAACCTCTGTTCTCTGCAACAGTCCTTCTGCACCTCAGTCTCCAACCTCTGTTTTCTGCAACAGTTTTTCTCAAACAAATCTCCAACTTCTGCTCTTTGCAATATTCCTTCTGCACCCCAGTCTCAACCTGTGCTCTCTGAAAAAGTCCTTCTGCACCCAAGTCTCGAACCTCTGCTCTTTGCAATGATACTTCTGTACCTCAGTCTCAACCTTTGCTCTCTGCAACGATCCTTCTGCACCCTAGTCTGAAACCTCTGCTCTCTGTAACAATCCTTCTGCACCTCAGTCTCAACCTTTGATCTCTGCAACGATCCTTCTTCACCCCAGTCTGAAACCTCTGCTAGCTGCAACAGTCCTTGTGACCCCAGTCTCCAAAATCTGCTTCCTGCAACAGTTCTTCTGTATCTCAGTCTGAAAACTCTACTCTCTGCAATAATCCATCTGCACCCCAGTCTCAAAACTTTGCTCTCTGCAAAGGTCCTTCTGCGCCTCAGTCTGCAACCTCTACTCTCCGTAACAGTGCTTCTGCACCTAAGTCTCCATTCTCTGCTCTCTGTAAGATCCTTCTGCACTCCAGTCTCCAACCTCTACTCTCTGTATAAGTCCATCTGCACCCCGGTCTCTAATGTCTGCTCTCTGCTACGATCATTCTGCACCACAGTCTCCAACCTCTGCTCCCTGCAACAGTCCGTGTGCAAGCCAGTCTACAACATCTGCTCTCTGCAATAGATCTTCTGTACCTCAGTCTGAAAACTCTGCTGTCTGTAACGATTTTTCTGCACCCGAGTCTCCAACCTCTGCTCTCTGTAACAGTCCTTATGCACCTCAGTCTCTAACTTCTGCTTTCAGCAGCAGTCTTTCTCCACCCCAGTCTACAAGAACTGCTCTCTGCAACATTTCCTCTGCTCCCCAGTATCAAACCTGTGTTCTCTGTAAAAGTGCATCTGCACCCCAGTCTCCAAACTCTGCTCTTTGTAACGATCCTTCTGCACCTCAGTCTCGAAACTCCGCTCTCTGTAAAAGTTCTTCTGCACCTCAGTCTCCAAACTCTTTTCTCTGTAAGATCCTTATGAAACCCAGTATCTAACGTCTGCTCTCTGTAACAGTCCTTCTGCACCCCATTCTTTAACCTCTGCTCTCTGTAACGGTCCTTCTGCACCCCAGTCTCTAACATCTGCTTTCTCTATGAGTCCTTCTGCACCTCAGTCTCCAACCTCTGCTTTCTGCAACAGTCCTTCGGCAACCCAGTCTCCAAACTCTGCTCTCTGTAATGATCCTTCTGCACCCCAGTCTCGAACCTCTGCTCTCTGCAACGATCCTTCTGCACCTCAGTCTCCAACCTCTGCTCTCTGCAAAGATCCTTTGGCACCCCAGTCTCAAACCTCTGCTCGCTTCAACACTCCTTGTTAACCCCAGTCTCCAACATCTGCTCTCTGCAACAGTTCTTCTGTACCTCAGTCTGAAAACTCTGCTCTCTGCAAGTGTCCATCTGCACCCCAGTCTTCAACCTCTACTCTCTGTAACAGTCCTTCTGTACCTCACTCTCCAATCTCTTCTCTATGCAGCAGTCCTTCTGCACCGCACTCTCCAACCTCTGCTCTCTGTAACAGTCTTTCTGCACCTCAGTCTCCAAACTCTGCTCTCTGAAAGAAACTTCTATAACCCAGTCTCCAAACTCTGCTCTCTGTAACAGTCTTTCTACACCCCAGTCTCCAACATCTGCTTTCTGTATCACTCCTTCTGCACCACAGTTTTTAATGTCTGCTTGCTGTAACAGTCCTACTGCACCTCACTCTGCAACCTCTGCTCTCTAGAGCAGGCCTTCTTCACCCCAGTCTCCAAACTCTGCTCTCCGCAACAGTCCTTCTGTAACCCAGTCCACAACCTAAGCTCTCTGAAAGATCCTTCTGCACCCAAGTCTCCAAACTCTACTCTGTGAAACAGTCCTTCTGCACCCCAGTCTCAAACCTATACTCTCTGTAACAATCTTTCTGCATATTAGTCTTTAACCTCTGCTCTCAGCAATGGTCCTTTTGCACCCCAGTCTCCAACTTCTGTTCTCTGCAACATTCCTTGTGCACCACAGTCTGCAACATATGCTCTCTGTAACAGTCCTTCTGTACTGCAGTCTCCAACCTCTGCTCTTTGTAACGGTCCTTCCGGAACCCAGTCTCTCACCTCTGCTTTCAATATCAGTCCTTCTGCACCCCAGTCTCCAACCTCTACTCTCTGTAACATCCCTTCTGCACCTCAGTCTAAATCTCTGCTCTCTGTATCTGTCCTTCTGCACCCCTGATTCAAAACTCTGCTCTCTGAAACAGTCTTTCTTCACCTCAGTCTTCAACAACTGCTTTCTGTAACAGTCCTTCTACACACCAGGCTCCAAACTCTGCTCTCTGGGACAGTCCTTCTATACCCCCGTCTCCATAATCTGCTCTCTGCAATGATCCTTCTGCACCCCATTCTCCAACGTCTGCTCTGCAACAGTCTCTCTGCAACCCAGTCTCCAAACTATGCTCTCTACTCTATGAGATTCTTCTGTACCCCAGTTTCCAAACTCTACTCTCTGTAACATTCCTTCTGCACCCCAGTCTCCAACCTCTGCTCTCTCCAATAGTCCCTCTGCACCCCAGTCTCCAACCTTATTCTCAACAACAGTTCTTCTGTACCACAGTCTTCAACCTCTGTTCTCCTGTAAGGGTCCTTCTTCACCCCAGTCTCAAAACTCTGCTTTCTTTAGAAGTGCTTCTGCATCACAGTCTCCAAACTCTGCTCTCTGTAACAGTCCATCTGCAACTCACTCTGCAATTTCTGTTCTCTGCAACAATCATTCTGCACCCCAGTCTTCAACCTCTGCTCTCTGTAACGGTCCTTCTGCACCCAAGTCTCCAAACTCTGCGTTATGTATCAGTCATTCTGCACCCCCAATCTCCAAACTCCTCTCTCTGTAACAGTGGTTCTGCACCTCAGACTCCAAACACTGTTCTCTGCATCAGTCCTACTGTGCCCCAATCTCCAACCTCTGCTCTCTGCAACAGTCCTTTTGCACCTCAGTGTCCAAACTCAGCTCTTTGTAAGATCCTTCTTAAACCCAGTCTCCAACCCCTGCTTTCTGAAATGGTCCTTCTGCACCCCAGTCTTCAAACTCTGATCTGTACAATAGTTATTTAGCACCCCAGTCTAAAACATCTGCTCTCTGTAACAGTCATTCTGTACCGCAGTCTCCAAACTTGTTCTCTGTAACAGTTTTCCTGAACCACATTGTCCAACCTCTGCTTTCTGTATCAGTCCTTTTGCACCACATTCTGTAAACTCCACTGTCTGTATCAGTCTTTCTGCACCTCAGTCTGCAACTTCTGCTCTGTGCAATAGTCCATATGCACCCCAGTCTCTAAATTCCGCTCTCTTTCACATTCCTTCTGCACCCCAGTCACCAACATCTGCTGTCTGAAACAGTCCTTCTCCAACCCAGTCTCCAAACTCTGCTCTCTGCAACAGTCCTTCTACACCCTAATCTCCAACCTCTGCTTTCTGTATCACTCCTTCTGCACCACAGTTTTCAGACTCTGCTCTCTGTAACAGTCCTTCTGCACCTCACTCTCCAACCTCTGCTTTCTGCAACAATCCCTCTGCACCCTAGTCTTCAACCTCTGCTCTCTGTAACAGTCCTTCTGTACTGCAGTGTCCAATCTCTGCTCTCTGTAACAGTCTTTCGGCACCCGAGTCTCCAAACTCTGCCTTATGTATCATTCATTCTGCACACTAGTCTCCAACCTCTGCTCTCTGTAACAGTCCTTCTGCACCTCAGACTCCAACCTCTGTTCTCTGCAAAAGTACTTCTGCGCCGCTATTTCCAACCTCTGCTCTTTGCAACAGTCCTTCTGCACCTCAGGGTCCAAACTCTGCTCTCTGTAGGATCCTTCTTTAACCCAGTCTCCAAACTCTGCTTTCTGCAATGGTCCTTCTGCACCTCAGACTCCAAACTCTGTTCTCTGAAACAGTCCTTCTACACCCCAGTCTCCATACTCTGCTTGCACCAATGATCCTTCTGCACCCAAATCTCCAACATCTGCTCTCTGCAACAGTCCTTCTCCATCCAAGTCTCCAAATTCTTGTCTCTGCATCAGTCCATCTGCAACACAACTCCAAACACTGCTTTCTGTATCAGTCCTTCTGCACCCCAGTCTCCAACCTCTGCTCTCTTAACAGTCCTTCTTAACCTCAGTCTCCAAACTCAGCTTTCTGCAACCGTCCTTCTGCACCCCAGTCTCCGACTTCTGCTCTCTACCACCATCCTTCTGCACCCTAGTCTCAAACCTCTGCTCGCTGCAACAGTTCTTCTAAATACTAGTCTCCAACATCTGCTCTCTGCAAAAGTTGTTCTGTACCTCAGTCTGAAAACTCTGCTCTCTGCAATAATCCTTCTGCACCCCATTCTCCAACCTCTGCTCTCTTTAACAGTCCTTCCGTACCTAAGTCTCTAACCTCTGCTCTATGCAACAGTCCTTCTGAACCCCAGTCTCCAACGTCTGCTCTCTGCAACAGTATTCTACACCCCAGTATCCAAACTCTTCTCTCTGCAACAATCCTTCTAGACCCCAGTTTCCATACTCTGATCACCCCAACGATCTTTCAGCACCCCAGTCTCCAACCTCTGGTCTCTACATCAGTTCTTTTACACCCCAGTCTCCAACCTCGGCTCTCAGTAACAGTCCTTCTGTACCGCACTCTCCAACCACTGTTCTCCGTAAGGGTCCTTATGAACCCCAGTATCCAACCTTTGCTTTCTGTATCAGTCATTTTGCACCACATTCTCAAAACTCTGCCCTCTGTTACAGTCCTTCTGCAACTCAGTCTGCAACCTCTGCTCTCTGCAAAAGTCCTTCTGCATCCCAGTCTCCATCCTCTGATCTCTGCAAAAGTCCTTTTGCACCCCAGTCTCCAACATTTGCTCTCTGCAACAGCACTTCTCCACACAGTCTCCAAACTCTTCTCTCTATAACAGTCCTTCTGTATTGCATTTTCCGGCCTCTGCTCTGTGTAAGGGTACTCCTACACCCGAGTCTTCAACCTCTGCTTTCTGTAACAGTCCTTTTGCACCCCAGTGGCCAACCTGTGCTCTGAGTAACTTTCCCTCTGTTCCTTAGTCTAAAACCTCTGCTGTCTGCTACAGTTCTTCTAGAACCCAGTCTCCAAACTCTGCTCTCTGTAACAATACATCTGCACCTAAGTCTCGAACCTCTGCTCTCTGCAACTGTCCTTCTGCACCTGAGTCTCCAACTTTTGCTCTGTATCAGTCCTGTACGCCTGTCTTCCACATCTGCTCTTTGTAACAGTCCTCCTTCACATCAGTCTTCAACCTCTGCTCTGTGTAACAGTCCTTCTGCACCCCAGTGTCCAACATCTGCTCTTTGCAACGATCCTTCTGCATCCCAGTCTCCAAACTCTGCTCTATGTAACAGTCCTTCTGCACCTCAGACTCCAAACTCTGCTCTACGTAAGATCCTTCTGCAACCCAGTCTCCAAACTCTGCTCTCTGTAACAGCCCTTCTGCACCCCAGTCTCCAACCTCTGCTCTCTGTAACAGGCCTTCTGCACCCCAGTATCCAAACACTGCTCTCTGTAACAATCCTTCTGTGCCTCAGTATCCAACCTCTACTCTCGTAACAGTCCTTCTGCACCTCACTCTTCAACATCTGCTCTTTGTAAGTTCTTTCTGCAAACCAGTCTCCAAACACTGCCCTCTGTAACAGTCCTTATGCATGCCTTCTCCCAACTCTCCTCTCCGTAACAGGCCTTCTGCACCCCAGTCTCCAAAGTCTGTTCTGTATAACAATCCTTCTGCACCCCAGTCTCCAAACTCTGCGTTCCGTAACAGTCCTGCTGCATCTCGGACTACAATCTCTGCTCTCTGTAAGATCCTTCTGCAATCTTGTCTAAAAATTATGCTCTCCTTAACAGTACTTCTGCACCTCATTCTCAAAACTCTGTTCTTTCAACACTCATTCTGCACCCCAGTCGCCAAACTCTCTGCAACAGTCCTTATGCACATTAGTGTCCAAACTCAGCTCTCTGTAAGATACTTCTGAAACCCTGTCTCCAACCTTTGCTTTCTGCAATGGTCCTTCTGCACCCCAGTCGCCAAACTCTCAGCAACAGTCCTTATGCACATTAGTGTCCAAACTCAGCTCTCTGTAAGATACTTCTGAAACCCTGTCTCCAACCTTTGCTTTCTGCAATGGTCCTTCTGCACCCCAGTCTTCAAACTCTGATCTCTACAATAGTTATTCTGCACCCAAGTCTAAAACTTGTGCTCTCTGTTACAATCCTTCTGTACCACAGTCTCCAAACTCTTTTCTCTGTAACGGTTTTTCTGCACCCCAGTCTCCAACCTTTTCTTTCTGTATCAGTCTTTCTACACCCCAGTCTCCAACCTCTTCTTTCTGTATCAGTCTTTCTACACCCCAGTCTACAATCTCTGCTCTCTGTAACAGTTCTTCTGCACCTCATATCCAAACTCTGCTATCTGCAACAGTCCTTATGCACCCCAGTCTCCAACCTCTGCTGTCTGCAAATTTCCTTCTTGATTCCAGTCTGCAACGTGTGCTCTGTGTAACAGTCCTTCTGAAGCCAAGTCTCCACCTCTGCTCTCTGCAATGATCCTTCTGCAACCCAGTCTCCAAACTGTATTCTCTGTAACAGTCCATCTCCACCTCAGTCTTCAACCTCTGCTCTATGATATAGTTCTTCTGCACCCCAGTGTTCAACATCTGCTCTCTAAACAGTCCTTCTGCACCCCTGTCTCCAACATCTGCTCTCTGAAACATTTCTTCTGCACCCCAGTGTCCAAACTCTGCTCTCTGCAACGATCCTTCTGCACCCCACTCTTTAACCTCTGCTGTCTAAAAGGTCTTCTGACCTCTTTTTCCAAACTCTGCTCTCTGTAATATTCCTTCTCCATGCCAGTCTCAAACCTCTGCTTTCTTCAAGGGTCCTGCTGCACCCCAGTCTCTAACCTCTGTACTCTGCAACACTCCTTCTGCTCCCCAGTCTCCAAACTCTGCTCTCAGTAACAGTCCTTCTGTACTGCAGTCTCCAAACTCTGCTCTCTGTAAAGATACTTTTGCACGCCAGTTTCCAACCTCTGCTTTCTTTCTTCGTCCTTCTGAACCTCAGTTTCAAACCTCTGCTCTCTCCAAAGTACTTCTGCACCCCATTCTACAACTTCTGCTCTCTGCAACAGTCCTTCTAAACAACAGTATCCAACATCTGCTCTCTGAAAAAGTCCTTGTGTACCCTAGTCTCCAACCTCTGCTCTCTGGAACAGTCCTTCTGTACTGCAGTCTCCAACTTCTGCTATCTGCACCGAAACTTCTGAACCCCAGTCTCCAACATCTTCTCTCTAAAAAAGTCCTTCTGCACCTCAGTTTAAAATTTTGCTTTCTGCAACAATCCTACTGCACCCCAGACTTCAACATCTGCTCTCTATAACAGTCTTAATGCACCTCAGTCTCCAAACTCTGCTCTATGTAAGATCCTTCTGCAACACAGTCTCCAAAGTTTGCTTCCTGTAACAGTCCTTCTGGACCTCAGTCTCCAACCTCTGCTCTCTGTAACACTCGATCTACACCTCAGTCTGAAACCTCTTCTCTTTACATGATCCATCTGAACCCCAGTCTCCAACCACTGTAAAAGTCCTCCTTCACCTTAGTCTCCAAACTCTCCTCTCTGTAAGATCCTTTTGCCACCAAGTGTCCTAACGCTGCTCTCTATAACAGTCCTTCTGCAAGCCAGTCATCAACCTCTGCTCTCTTTATCAGGCCTTCTACACCCCAGTCTCCAAACACTGCTCTCTGTAACAGGCCTTCTGCACCCCAGTCTCCAAACTCTTCTCTCTGCAACGATCATTCTACACCTCAGTCTCCAACATCAGCTCTCTGTAAGATCCTTCTGCAACCCAGTCTCCCAACTCTGCTCTCTCTAACAGTCCTTCTGCACACCTTCTCCCAACTCTCCTCTGTGTACCAGGACTTTTGCACCCAGTCTCCAAAGTATGTTCTTCATAAGAAGCCTTCTACATCCAAGTCTCTAACTTCTGCTCTCTGCAACAGTCCTTCTGAATTCCAGTCTCCAACCTGTGGTCGCTGAAACAGTCTTTCTTCACCTCAGTCTTAAAATGCTGTTCTCTGCTATGATCCTTTTGCACCTCAGTCTCCAACCTCTACTCTCTGTAACAGTCCTTCTGCACCTGGTTCCACAACATCTGCTCTCTGTTTGATCCTTTTTCAACCCTGTCTACAAACTCTGTGATCTGTAACAGTCATTCTAGAGCCCTTCTCCACACTCTGCTCACTGTAACAGGCCTTCTGCACCTCACTCTCCAACCTCTGCTCTCTACAACAGTCCTTCTGCACCCTAGTTACCAACATCTGCTCTCTTCAACAGACCTTGTGCACCCAAGTCTTCAAACTCTGCTCCATGTAACAGTCCTTATGCAACCCAGTATCCAACCTCTGCTCTCTGTACCATTTTTTCTGCACCCCAGTCTCCAACCTCTGCTCTCCGTAACAGTCCTTCTTCACCATATTTTCCAACCTCTGCTCTCTGTTACACTTTTTCTATACCGCAGTCTCCAACCTCTGCTCTCTGTAATGGTCCCTCTGTACCCCAATTTCCAACCTCTGCTTTCTGTAACAGTCCTTCTGCACCTCAGTCACCAAACTTTGCTCTCTGTAACAGTCCTGATGCAGCTCAGTCTCCAACCTCTCATCTCTGTTACAGTCTTTTTGCACCTCAGTCTGAAACATCTGCTCTCTGCATGATCCTTCTGCACCGGAGTCTCCAATCACAGCTCTCTGTAACATTCATCCTGCACCACAGTCACCAAACACTGCTCTCTGTAATATCCTTCTGAAACCAGCCTCAAAACTCTGCTCTCTATAATGGTCTTTCTGAAACCCAGTCTCCAACCTCTGCTCTCTCTAGCAGGCCTTATGCACCCCAGTCTCCAAACTCTGCTCTTTTAAACAGTCCTTCTGCACGCCAGTCTGCAACCTCTGCTCTCTGTAACGGTCCTTCTGCACCCCAGTCTCACACCTCTGCTTTCTGTATCATAATTCTTCACCCAGGTCTCCAACGTCTGCTCTGTGTAACAGTCTTTCTGCATCACAGTCTCCAACCTCTGCTCTCTGCAACAGTCTTTCTGCACCCCAGTCTCCAACCTCTGCTTTGTGCAACATACCTTCTACACCCCAGTATCCTAAGTGTGCTCTCTGTAACAGTCCTTCTGCACTGCAGTCTCCCACCTCTTCTCTCTGTAATGATCCTTCTGCAGCCCAATCTCCACCTCTGCTGTCTTCAATGATTCTTCTGAAACTCAGTATCCAAATTCTGTCTCTTCTACGATCTTTCTGCACCCCAGTCTCCAACCTCTACTATTTGTAACTATTTTTCTTCACCTCCATCTCCAACCTCTGCTCTCTGCAACCGTCCTTCTGCACCCTTGACTCCAACCTCTGCCCTCTGCAACGATCCTTATGCACCCCTTTCCAACATCTGCTCTTTGTAATGGTCCTTCTGCACCCCAGTCTCAAATCTCTGCTTTCTGTGTAAGTCCTTCTGAACCACGGTTTTCAACCTCTGATCTCTGTAACAGTCCTTCTGCACCTCTGTCTCCAACCTCTGAACTCTGCAACCTTACTTGTGCACCCCATTCTCTAACCTCTGCTGTCTGTAACAGTCCTTACTTGTGCACCCCATTCTCTATCCTCTGCTCTCTGTAACAGTCCTTCTGCACCCCATTCTCTAACCTCTTCTCTCTGCAACAGTCTTTCTGTAACACAGTCTCCAACCTCTTTCTCTCTGTAATGGTCTTTCTGCACCCCAGTTCCGACCTCTGCTTTCTGTATCAGTAATTCTGCACCCCAGTCTCCAAACTATGCTCTCTGTAACATTCTTTCTGCACCCCAGTTTCTATAATCTGCTCTCTGCAAGAGTACTTATGAACCCCAGTCTCCAACATCTGCACTCTGATACAGTTCTTCTATAAACCATTCACCAACCTCTGCTCTCTGTAAAAGTCCTGTATTGCAGTCTTTGAACTCTGCTCTCTGCAACGGTCCTTCTGCACCCTATTCTCCAACCTCCAACAGTCCTTCTGCACCCAAGTCTTCAACACCTGCTCCCTGAAACAGTCCTTCTTCACCTCATTCTCCGAACTCTGCTATGTGCAACAGTCCTTCTGCACCCCAGTCTAAACTCTGCTCTCTGTAACAATCCTTTTGCACATCTGTCTCCACCTTTGCTCTCTGCAATGGTCCTTCTGAACCTCCGTCTCCAACTTCTACTCTCTGTATCAGTTCTTCTGCACCTTAGTCTCCAACCACTGCTCTCTGTAAGATCCTTCTGCTACCCAGTCTCCAAACTATGCCTCTGTAACAGTCGTTCTGTATCCCTTCACAAAACTCTGCTCTTTGTAACAAGCCTTCTGCACCGCAGTATCCAAAATCTGTTCTCTGCAACAGTTCTTCTGCACCCCAGTCTTAAACCTCTGCTCTTTACAAAGATCCTTCTGCACCCCAGTCTCCAAACTCTGCTCTCTGTAACAATCCTGTTCCACCTCAGTCTCCAACCTCTTCTCTCTGTAAGATTCTTCTTCAACCCTGTCTCCAAACTCTGCTCTTTGTAACAGTCTTTCTGCACACCAGTCTTAAACCTCTGCTCTGTGCAACAGTTCGTCTGCACCGCAGTCGCCAACCTCTGCTCTATGAAAGATCCTTCTGCACCCCAGTCTCCAAACTCCGATCTCCTTAACAGTCCTTCTTTACCCGAGTCTCCAACCTTTGCTCTCTGTAACAATCCTTCTGCACCTCAGTCTCCAACATCTGCTCTCTGTAACGGTCCTTCTTCATCCCAGGCTCCAACCTCTGCTCCCTGCAACAATCGTTCTGCACTCCAGTCTCCAACTTCTTCTCTCGGCAGCAGTTCCTTTTAACCCCAGTCTTTAACATCTACTCTCTGAAACAGTCCTTCTGCATCCCATTCTCAAACCTCTGCTCTCTGCAACAGTCCTTCTGTACCCTGGTCTCCACCCTCTGCTCTCTGTAACAGTCCTTCTGTACTGCAGACGCCAACCTCTGCTCTCTGTAAGGTTCACTCTGGACCCAAGACTCCAACCTCTGCTTTCTGTATCAGTCCTTTTGTACCCAAGTCTCCAATATCTGCTCTCTGTAACAGTCCTTCTACACTCCAGTCTTCAACATCTGCTCTGTGTAACAGTCCTTCTGCAACCCAGTTTCCAATCGCTGCTCTCTGCTACAATCCTTCTGCATCAGAGTCTCCAACATCTGCACTCTTCAACCGTCCTTCTGCACCCAAGTCTCCGACCTCTGCTCTCTGCAACGATCCTTCTGCACACCAGTCTCCATCCTCTGTCCTCTGAAATATTCCTACTGCACCGCATTCGTCACCCTCTGCTCTCTGTAACAATCCTTTTGCACTGCAGTCTCCAAACTCCGCTCTACGTAATATTCTTCTGCAACCCAGTCTCCAAACTCTGCTCTCTGTAA